>NC_041384.1:144083408-144100131 GCF_002162155.2 Triticum dicoccoides
GGCTTTAAAAGAAATGCCACAATCGGGCGTCTGAGCGACACCACATAAAGGGCTTTAAAAGAAATGCCACAGTCGGGCGTCTGAGCGACACCACATAAAGGGCTTTAAAAGAAATGCCACAGTCGGGCGTCTGAGCGACACCACATAAAGGGCTTTAAAAGGAATGCCACAGTCGGGCATTTGAGCGACACCACTTAAAGGGCTTTAAAATAAAATAGTCACAATGAATATCCAGGAGGTAGAACCATCCCAGGGATACTCAATAATACAAATAATGCAACGGGTTAGTCCATCACAAAATAATAATCATGGTCCTCACAAGTAACCAGTCGGTATCCAAGTTTGCTTTAACAATATCTCCTCCGAAGACCGACACTAAGACCAATACTTGACCCATCCCAGACTGTAATCCTTAACCATGGACACGGCTATTCGAATAGGTTTTAATCTTTGTAGAGGGTGTACTCTTTACCCACGAATAACGGATTCCTTTAGTCCATCGGGACTAATTCCGTCTACGGCCTTTTAGTTGAAAACACGCCTAACTTGCACACACCAGCTTAACTCATCGGTGTCTGGAACCACCCATGACACTTGTTAAGCAAAACTCTAAGTGGGGAGGCTACAACCTCGCGTAGCATGGGATCAAATTTTTATCGCGCGCTCTAAGGGGTGGCCTCCCCTCTCGGTCCCAACCGGAAACACCCATGCCCCCTGACCAGGTGGCATGCCTACCGGCTACAACCGATATCTTCCACCATGGCCTCTCTGTACGGTGTGTGCTGGAAAGGGGTTGACGACTTACTGAACCGTACCCTACCTGCGGCAGGGACAAGTGGTAGTACGAGGCAAGTATGGGGGTTACTGGAACAAGACTCGGTCTACGGTCGACTCAGGAGGTTTATAAATTCCCTGCATGACATGTATAACAAATATATTTCAACCAACAAAATCACCACTCAATATACCTTACCATGCCATACTGGACATAACCGTCCCGACGAAGACCAGCGATAAGCTCACGCCTACCCAAGGCAGAGGCTTTCCCGGATTTCTTTCCGGCATGCATGCAAGGCACATGAGGATGATTACCATCACAAGTATATTCATTTCCAACAGCAAGGAAATCACCCATATGCATTCATGCAAATGATCATATCACATGAAATAACAAGTTCTCCGATATAAGGTGGTGTTATAAACGTGTCAACTAACACACCAAAAATATTATTCCGGGGTTCAAAATGCTTGCCTTCAATGGTGTGGAAAGGCAGGGTGCACTCCAAGACTTTTGAAAGATTTCTTCTCTTCCAAAATCCTATTTTCAAAAAAATATGCAAATAACACATATTTCAAAAACAGTACAAAAAAGTTGTGTGGAAAATTTTCAAATAAATCTTAAAATAAACTAGACAATATTTGAGAGATGTAGGAAAAAGAATTAATTCATTTGGAGTTATATTTAAAAAGTTATAGGCAGTCAAAGTTGTGGTCAAAATCTGTTATTTAAAATAAAACAGAAAAGAAAACGTTTCAGAGGGAAATACGCTTTCGGAGTGGGGAAAACATACTAGGGTGGATTACGCCTTCACTTAACCCACGTGGATAGGTACAGGGTCACTGACAGTGGGTCCAGGGGGCCCACTGGTCAGGTTTGACCAGTCGCCTTTCCCTCTCCTTCCTCTGCCCGAGAGGGGGTGGGACTCCGGCGATGCTCGCCGGCGAACGGCGGCACCGTTCGGGAAACGAAGGTCACCTGTGGGCTCAGGGGATCTAGGCGGACACTCCGGTAGTCGTTATAGTCTCAGGGGTGGACGGAGCTGCCGGCGGCGAGCTTCGCGGCGGACGGAGGCCGTCGGGCAAGGTGATTTTTCTCCCGCGGTGAGCCCTGATCAAAATCGAGCAGGGGAACTGGTTCATGGGAGTAAGAGGAAGCTCTTGGTGAAGAGAACGGAGAGGGGGAGGCCCTGGTGGCGTTGGAAGGCCGGGGCAATGGCGGCGGCTGCGGTTGCCGGAGATGAGGAAGGAGGCCTCCCCGGGTCGAATACGAGCTGGGGGAGCGCCAATGGGGTGGCCTGAGGTTGCCTGTGTGCTCGGGGGAGCTCGGGGACCTCCATTTATAGCACGACGAGGTCGGTTCCGTGGCGGTGGATGAGGATGCCGGCGAACCGCCTCTCTGTAGCTTGCAGGGCAACGTGGCATGGCTGGGGATGACGGCAGGAGCTAGCGGATGAGTGGGCACTGCTCCGGGGGCGAGCTGGCGAGCGGGAGTGGCTCGGGCGGTGCCGACCAGTGCAGAGGCTGTCGGGTGGCTGCGGCGGCTAGCTCTTGGCCTGCCGGGGCGTGGCGAGGGGCGGCTTGGCGTGAAGCGGTGAGGAGGGATGTGCGTGGCGTGGCTCTGCAGTGGTGGCAAGGCCAGGGGCGCGACGCGTCGGCTCGGGCGCGGCATGTGCAAAATGCGTGCCAAACGCACGCTCTGCTCGCGCTCTGGGCACGCACGGGATGTGCTCGACACAATGCCAGAGCACTCTAGAGGTCTCGGGTGAGGTTGGGGTTTAACAGACCTAGGTTAAAGTCATCTAGAGGTTTAGTGGACAGGTTAATTTGATCAGAGGTGCAAGTTCACTGTGTAAACTTGAACCCATGCCAAATCTGGCTATGCACACAGGGTGTTTGATAAAATGCCACAGGCACCTAGGCTTTTCTTGGAGTGGCCAAATTCTCCAGATCAGGGTCTCCTTAGATGCAAGAGAGAGTGGTGAGGTCATTTGGACAAAAGGAGAAACTTGCTAGTGCAAGTTTTGCAAAACTTTAATTCTGGACAGGAGACAAATGGCATTATTTCATGAACCAGAAATAATCCAATGGGTGCATGCTCCTGGACTAAAGGGTTTGGTAGGGAGGACTATAAGCAGGAGAAAGCACAAGGTCATTGGAGCAAAAATAAATAGGGTTGCAGTAGATATCACAAGGTTGGACCAGAATGGAAAAGAGGTTGATTTAGTCAAAATTTTCAAAGAACAGCACTAGGTTTTTGCATAATGTTGAATCATATGCTACTACCAACATCCCATAATTTTGGTGGAGGCCAGAAAGAAATATTTAAATGGGTTGTAGTGCAAAATTGCACTCTGGACCAGAGAAGAAAAATTGAGTGCAGAGCTCAAAATATTTCATGAATAAAAGATATTTTTGTATAAAAGTGATTTAAAAACATCACATGACATCTCCAAATTTTGGTTGGAATTTTAAGTGAATTTATCAAATGGTTGTAGTTCAAATATGGCCATATAACCTTGAAAAACCATTTTTCAAGAAAATAAAGATCAAGCAAATTAATTATGTAATTAGTTATACTGATAAAAGAAAAGTTTTCTTGAGAGGTTAAACAAGTCCAATAACATATTTGAAAGGTTTTCATTATAGGAAGCAACTCAATGATAATAAGAAAGGAAATGTTTAAAAAATCAAAAGGGAGTCCAAAAAAATCAAAGTTTTAATTCCTGGAAAAAATTTATTTAATAAAACAAGGCCAACATTTTGGGGTGTCACATCATGATTGTCATTTTTGGATACACAAGTGCTCTTCCTTGCAAGAACTAACCCATGTAGGTAGATGAACTCAAACTCCAAGTGGTGCTCCCAACTCTTGATGAGCTACATCAACCTTGAGCACCCACACAAGTTCAACTACATGAGCAAGAACCACACCACCACCCAAGGTATGTTATTCCATCTTAGAGAAGCTTTACTCCAAGACATGAGTCAAAGCAACTCAACAAGATGTGAATACATCAAGATGCTTAAACGAAAAATGGTAACCCCATTTTGAGCTTAAACGATGAGTATGACCTATGATCAAGTGTTCTCACTTGACTCCTAAGTCAATATACTCTAACATAGGTGACTATGTCACCGCCCAACTCTAGATGAAGCTCTCTTGTGTTCTTTCTTTGTGTTATTGCATTTGTCTCATGCATGTTTATTTTCTTTCTCTTTTTCAAAAACAAAAAAAAACTTCATCTAGATCTTTCAGTTTCTTCTCTTTTCTCTTTGTTTTTTTGTTCTGCATTTTCTGCATTTAATTCCTTGCAAATCCTTCAGGTAATTCATTGCAAATCTTTGTGAGATCCTACATGTCTAGTGAGCTGAGGTGACAAATGTTTTTCTCTGTGTAAACTCGGTTTCACCGACTTGCAATTTTCGGTCCAACCAAATCTTTTCGGTACCACCGAAATATGCCACTCGGTGCCACCGACTTTGCAATCAGAAAAACAGTTTGCCACTTGTTCTACATTTCTTCTGATCCAGCTCCACTCAATGAATCTTGTCCTCTACAAGCATCACAATTTTATCCTTTGCTTTGTGCTGAGTCTCAAGGACCAAACCTATACGACGGATTCCAGAAAGCCCTTCTTGGAAATTGATGTCAAAGGGGGAGAAAGAGATCACATCAAAGCTCAAGGGGGAGAGAAAGTCTCAAGGATCCCAGATGTTGTTAAGGGGGAGAGAGAGATTTCCAGGGAGAGAAAGTCTCAAGGATCCCAGATGCTTGATGTTCAAGAGGAGAGATGTCACATGTCTTTTTGTGGGAAAGACATGTATTTGCATTAAGTTCTATCCATTTGTATCTTTCAACTCTGATTTTCTGTTCCCTATCTTCTCCCAATATCCCATGTAAGATTCAGGGGGAGCAAGACACCTAAGGGAAAGAAATCAGTCAAATTCATTGCATATCTTTATTCTTGGGGACATGTTGAATCCAATGTGGTACCGAGTACTTACTCTCTACATGTCATCCCAGTCTTGGTATTCTTGTGGTTTCTTTTGTTTGCTCTGGCTAGTGGATGTACCTGTGTTATCTAACTTTGTTTGTGCAGATTCATTTCATCCTAAGCCAACTCAAGACCACAAGGTAAGTATATGCATCAAAATCATGAGTATGAGGAGTTCTTGCTTATGTACATACTGTTTGCAAGGACTCATGAGCATGAAAGTATTTTCCTTGATAATCTTTTGCTCTGATGCATATGGCCAAGATACATGTAACACATTGCCTACTCTATCATGGTTATGCTCTCACATGCCTCTATATTTCATATTTACATGAGTGCATACATGTAGGGGGAGCCTATGCTTGTTACATGTCCTTCCAAAGCTTTACTTGCTGTTCTTTATATCTTTATCTAAAGCTTTGGTGTATGTTGCCATCAATTACCAAAAAGGGGGAGATTGAAAGCACAAGTGCTCCCTAGGTGGTTTTGATAATTGATGACAACATATCTCTTGTTGGACTAACATTTCTATCTAGCATGTTTCAGATAAGTTCAACAATGGAGTGGCATGGACTAAAGGTTGTGGGAACTCCTTCAAGATGCTAAGGACAAAGGATTGGCTAAAGCTTAAAGCTCAAGACTCCTCATTTTACATTTTAGTGATCCAAGATCACATTGAGTCCATAGGAAAAGCCAATACTATCAAGGAGGGATGAGGTGTTGCTTAATGAGCCTCTTGCTTCATGTGCTTAATGATATGCTCCAAAATCCTCAGCTACTTTCCCACTTCCACATATGACCTAAACCCTAAGCCAAACTTGGTCCTACCGATTCTTCCTATCCGGCGCCACCGAGTTTCACTTGTCATAAGCCACTGCCAAACCCTAATCAGTTTGGTCTCACCGATGGGATCTCGGTCTCACCGAGATGGGCTTGCAAACTCTCTGTTACCCATTGCAATATTCTCGGTCCCACCGAGATATGCAATCGGTCCCACCGAGTTTGCTTGGCCAAATCTCAGTTTCACTTATTACCCAAATCGGTCCCACCGAGTTTGAGTAATCGGTCAAACCGAGTTTTGGATTTACCCTAACCCTAGCACATCGGTCCCACCGAGTTGATCTAGTCGGTCCCACCAAAATCTCTAACGGTCACTAGGTTTACCTTTTGGGTCCGACCGAGTTTGTTGATTCGGTCCCATCGAGATTGGAAAACTGTGTGTAACGGTTGGATTTTGTGTGGAGGCTATATATACCCCTCCACCTCCTCTTCATTCGATGAGAGAGCCATCAGACTAAGCCTACACTTCTAGCATCCTATTTCTGAGAGAGAACTACCTACTCATGTGTTGAGGCCAAGATATTCCATTCCTACCATATGAATCTTGATCTCTAGCCTTCCCCAAGTTGCTTTCCACTCAAACCCTCTTTCCATCAGATCCAAATCCTATGAGAGAGAGTTGAGTGTTGGGGAGACTATCATTTGAAGCACAAGACCAAGGAGTTCATTACCTACACACCATTTGTTACTTCTTGGAGAGTGGTGTCTCCTAGATTGGCTAGGTGTTACTTGGGAGCCTCCGACAAGATTGTGGAGTTGAACCAAGGAGTTTGTAAGGGCAAGGAGATCGCCTACTTCGTGAAGATCTACTGCTAGTGAGGCAAGTCCTTCGTGGGCGATGGCCATGGTGATAGACAAGGTTGCTTCTTCGTGGACCCTTTGTGGGTGGTTGCTTCTTCGTGGACCCTTCGTGGGTGGAGCCCTCCGTGGACTCGCGCAACCGTTACCCTTCGTGGGTGGAGCCCTCCGTGGACTCGTGCAACCGTTACCCTTCGTGGGTTGAAGTCTCCATCAACGTGGATGTAGGATAGCACGACCTGTCCGAACCACGGGAAAAACATCCGTGTCTCCAATTGCGTTTGAATTCTCCAAACCCTTCCCTTTACATTCTTGCAAGTTGCATGCTTTACTTTCCGCTGCCTATACACTCTTTGCATACTTGCTTGATATGTATTGTGAATGTTGAAATTATGCCTAAACTCCACTCAAACCGAAAAAGCTTAAAAATTGCAACTTTAGCATTAAGTGTCTAATCACCCCCCCTCTAGACACATCTACTTCAAGATCCTACAATAACTAATCATAGATAAAACAATTCAGAGAAGATTCAAATATTGTTCATAGATAAACTTGATCATAAACCCACAATTCACCGGTCTCAACAAACACACCGCAAAAGAAGATTACATCGAATATATCTCCACAAGAGAGGGGGAGAACATTGTATTGAGATCCAAAAAGAGAGAAGAAGCCATCTAGCTAATAACTATGGACCCGAAGGTCTAAGGTAAACTACTCACACTTCATCGGAAGGGCTATGGTGTTGATGTAGAAGCACTCCGTGATCGATGCCCCCTCCGGCGGAGCTCCGGAATAGGCCCCAAGATGGGATCTCGTGGATATAGAAAGTTAAGGCGGTGGAATTAGGGTTTTGGCTCCGTATCTGATCGTTTGGGGGTACGTAGGTATATATAGGAGGAAGGAGTACGTCGGTGGAGCAACAGGGGGGGCACGAGGGTGGAGGGCGCGCCTAGGGGGGTAGGCACGCCCCCCCTACCTCGTGGCATCCCTGTTGGTTGCTTGACGTAGAGTCCAAGTCTCCTGGATCATGTTCGTTCCGAAAAATCACGTTCCCGAAGGTTTCATTCCGTTTGGACTCCATTTGATATTCCTTTTCTTCGAAACCCTAAAATAGGCAAAAAAAACATCAATTTTGGGTTGGGCCTCCGGTTAATAGGTTAGTCCCAAAAATAATATAAAAGTGAATAATAAAGCCCAATAATGTCCAAAACAGAAGATAATATAGCACGGAGCAATCAAAAATTATAGATATGTTGGAGACGTATCACGCCCAACCATGTTATATCTTTTCTTAACATTTGGAATATGGGGCTTGTGTTAAAGGTGACAAACCTATTCCAAATCAGACAAGTGCTACTTTGTAGGTTATACCAAAATGTTGGGTATTCCTTCCTCACTATACCGAGGCAAATAGTTTTGCCGTGATACGGGATGCTTTTAAAGAGAATGGTTCTTTCAAAAAGGTGAGTGGGAGAATAGTGCAACTCGATGAGATAAACAGTATCTTCGTCATCAGATCAAAGGAAAGAGACCTTGGAAGTAATTCCAGAGTTTCCTACTGCGACTGATAAGGAAGTCTCTACAATAAAATGTATGAACTTCGGTCGAACTTGCAGCTGAACCACGTAGGCAAGGCTCGTGCAAACCTCTCAGGTGCGCAAATGAGATATTGTTGTTAGACAACATTATACCTATGATACACAAGGAAGCGTTGATGGGCCCTGACTCCGGAATTGGCTAAATGCCAATACAACCCGAGTTAGTTTCCATATAAGTGATTCAAGATTAAAACCTTGATACGCCTTTCAGAAGACTTAGAGTCTAACAAAGATTTATGGAACTTAAAATTGATACGGATAAAAATGTTTTATCCATAAATCTCGACTTGTTGAAATAACAAGTTCAAGAGTTGACTACGATGAGGTTGTTTTCATCGTAGTGATGCTTAAAGTCGGCTCAGGTTGAACTAGCAATTAATACATATTTCAATCATGAGATATGAAACATGGATGACAATAGGATTTCCATCTGATGGAAATGAAACCAAGGACTTGCATGTGTTACAGTCCAAGGCATTTTGTCTATCCAGAGGATGCTAGTAAGGGTGCAAACTTCAATTTCCAGCGATGGACAGAAGAGAGCAAAATGGAGTTGGAATCTTCGTGCTTTGATGAAATGGTCAAAGGGGTTTGACTTCATCAATGGGTAACTAAGATGCTTGTAATTCAAGAAAGTATGTGGGAGCGTAATAATATTTACAAAAACCTTGTGTGCTTGACACATTGTTAATTGGAAATAAATTTCTTGACACGAATTAGGACTTCATTTGAAAATAGTTTTTTGATGAAGTGCTTAGGCTGAATAGCCTCAATATTAGGCATAATGATCTATGGAGATAGATTTACCTAATAGGGCTAAGCAATGAATACATATTGACAAGGTGCTAAAACCTTTCAGCATTTAAAACCGCCAAGGAGTGATTCTTGCCAGAGTCACATGGAAGAGTTTTTTGCAAGACTCGGTGTCCCAAAACACTGATGAGCAAAATACATGATGCAGATTCCACACACTTTTGTGTTTGGATTAATCATGTATTCCATGGTATGTAAAACAACCAGATATGTCCGATACTCCCTAGGTGTTGCGAGTATGTATACTAAAGTGATCAAAGTACTGATCGTGGGACAACAGTGAAAGATGTCATTGAGTACTAGAGTAAGTACTGATGATATGTTTTCTCGCAAGCGGAGATCATGAAGAGTTTGTTGTAAAATGTTACATCGATACAGTCTTCATCTTTTCTCCATGCAATTTTTGATTTAAGTTAAGGGTTTTGTGTAATACACAATATGGTGGCACGGTAGTTGGAAATTGTTCCCAACAGGATACTGATGAAGACATGTACCTAGGGTAGGGACACGGACCTGACCAAAGAGTCCTACTCTAGGACACCCCTAGGAGAAGTCACCTTTCAATCGACTTGAAGGTATCCCACTCGACGGGTTCAAGACACTCGACCAAGAAGCTATCACTCGACCATGAAGCCAACCACTCGACTGACAGGAGACCTGAAGTCACTCTGCAGGCAAACGGTCGGCTGTTAAGTAGTCTTTATGATCATTATAGCACTTTATTAGGGACGTTACCAGAAATGCCCGACCTTAAATGTACTTTAAACCCTGCATTACTGAGGGCAGGAGGGGGCCGGCGAACTCTATATAAGCCACCCCCTCCTCAATATGAAGGGTTCGCACCCCTGTAATCCATACACGCATAATCTAGTCGACCGCCTCCGGGCTCCGAGATGTAGGGCTATTACTTCTTCTGAGAAGGGCCTGAACTCGTAAACCTCGCGTGTAACAACTTCCCAATAGCTGAGATCTAGCCTCTCCATATTCACCCCCTACATCACTGTCAGAGTTAGAACCACGACAGTTGGCGCCCATCGTGGGGCAGGAATCTTAGCGCTTAGTTGGAGAAGTTGCGATCCTTTCCGATCCCTTTGATCATGTTTTCTTATGGAGTTTTGGTGGAGGACCGCGAGATCCGTCTCGGCGCGCTCACCTTCATCGTCGATGACTCCGCCTAGCTTCAGGAGGCACCACTCGACATCGACGCGCTCCCCGTCCGCGGTGCGACGCACTTCCGCGCATGCATTCGTGGCGTCCTCCTGCGGCAGCCATCGACCCAGTATCGGTCGGCCCCTGCGTTGTCTCCCTGCCCTGTCTCCCACCAGCGCCAGCGCTCCGGTCGGTCAAGACTTGAGCAGTGGTTGAGGCATGCCGTGGCCCGCCAGTCGGCAGCCCCACAAGTCGCGGCAATCGAGCCCGTCGAATCCCTCTACGGCCTGTTCGACTGGCTCCGTGGAGACCGCATCCGAGTGCGACAGCAGCGACCCAGCGGCTGAGGTTCTGGTGGTCGATGGAGCACACAGTCCCCCCGGTTTCCCTCGCGCTGATGGAGGCGTGGGTGGGGGCGATCCGTCGCATCCCCACGATGAGTATCTCCCCGAACCTCTCACGTCATTACAGCGAGAGGAGCTTCGCCGCCGGAACATGGACACGCTCCGCAGTCCTATCGTCGGAGAGACCCCCGAGGCCCGGGCCTTGGAGGATGCGCGTTTGGCCAACTTGGCCGAGCGCACTCGACTGGAGAATCTCTAGTGAGCACTCGACGAGCAAGCGCGTCAGCGGGCTCCCGAGTCTAGTCGACGTCAGCTCTTCCCGCCGACGCAGGTATATCGAACCCCAGTTCAGAATTTGGCCGCCGCGGCCCGTATAGCAGAATCGATTCAGCCCTCCCAGTCGGAGGCTGGTAGGGGCTTGTTACAGATCAGAGCATTGCTCCGGGCGGCGGGAAACCAGAATTCCGTTGTCTCTCAGTCGCGGAATAGGATCCATAGTCGATCTGTCGTAACAGATACTGTTGAGTCAGCTCACAGCCCGAGATCGCCCCCGAGGCGTGAGGGACGTGGTGACCGGCGTGACCAGTACAGGAGGAATGAGCAGTATGATCACCGATTCGACCGTGATGATCGACGTCGAGTGTCAACCCCTCCCCCGAGGAGTGGGTCATATGCGCCTCGACGGCAAGATGACAGACGCCCTCATAGTGTTGGGCAGAGGATTCCAGTCGACCCCAGAGACCCAGGCTTTGATGCGAGATCCATCCTTGTTCAAGGTTTGGTTGACAGGAACAGAGCTCATCGAGGAGACCACAACAGAGATGCGCCTGCCAGCAGCAGAGTACGTGCTTCAGGGCCAGAGTGTTTCAGTCGAGCCATCAGAGCCGCAGTGATTCCTCCCAATTTCAGGCTGGCGACTGGAATCAGCAAGTTCACCGGTGAATCTAAGCCTGACACCTGGCTCGAAGATTACCGAGTGGATGTACAGATTGACGGTGGCAATGATGAGGTGGCCATGAAGCATTTCCCTCTCATGTTAGAGGGCTCGGCTAGAGCGTGGCTAAATCAGTTGGCACCCACCAGCATATACACTTGGGAGGACCTCTCTCGAGTGTTTATCACAACCTTTGAAGGAACATGCAAGCGACCTGCAGGCCTTACAGAGTTGCGGTCTTGCGTGCAGAAGCCGAATGAAACTCTGAGGGAATACATCCAGAGGTGGATCACGCTGCATCACTCGGTTGAGAATGTGCCAGACCATCAAGCAGTTTGTGCCTTCAAGGAAGGTGTTAAATACAGAGAGTTGAATCTGAAGTTCGGTCGAACTGGAGAGATGTCTCTGAATCGGATGATGGAGATCGCCACCAAGTACGCTAACGGAGAAGACGAGGACCGACTCCGGAGTGGCAAGCACAAGGCAGTCGCCCAAGAAACCGGAGGAAATTCCAGTCGGAAATAGAAGCGGAAGGCCGAGCCAGCCGCTCCTGGGGAGGCCCTAGCCGTAGCCCAGGGAAACTTCAAGGGAAAACCCAAGGGCACCTGGAAGCCCGAAAAAGTCAAGGATCAGGATGGAAATGATGTTTTGGACCAGCCGTGTCACATCCACACCAAGAAAGATGAAGAGGGTAATTTTATTTACCCAAAGCATACCACTCGACAGTGCCGGCTCCTGATCCAGCAGTTCCAAGGAAAGTAGTCCAAGGATAAGGAAAAAGAGTCGGACAAAGTCGAGGACAAGGAAGACAGTGACGATGGATACCCCCAAGTCAATTCCACCCTAATGATTTTTGCCGATGTCGAAAGCAAAAGTCGACTGAAAGTCATTAACCGAGAGGTGAACATGGTTGCCCCGGCAACACCCAGTTACCTGAAGTGGTCTCAGACTGCCATCACATTCGACCAGTCTGATCACCCGACGCACATTGCCACCCCTGGGAGGCAAGATTTGGTGGTCGACCCAATTGTTAAAGGCACTCGACTGACTAAAGTCCTGATGGATGGTGGCAGTGGCCTGAACATACTGTATGCTGAAACATTGAAAGGAATGGGCATTCCGATGTCCAGGCTCAGCACCAGTAACATGAGTTTCCACGGAGTCATTCCTGGGAAGAAAGCCCAATCACTCGGCCAGATCGCTCTTGATGTGGTTTTCGGTGATTCAAAGAATTACCGCAAGGAAAAGTTGACATTCGAGGTTGTGGACTTCCAAAGTGCTTATCACGCCATTTTGGGCAGGCCAGCTTACGCACGCTTCATGGCCCGGCCATGTTACGTGTATCTCAAACTGAAGATGCCTAGCCCCAAAGGTGTGATCATTATTACAGGCAATCAGAAGAAGGCGGAAGAGTGCTTTCAGAAGGGCTCAAAGATTGCAGATGCTCAGATGGCAGTGGTCAAGCTGCAAGAGTACCAAAAGACTGCCGATCCAAGCGAGTTGCTACGAGCCAAGAAGCCTACTTCAGAATCAGCTTTTCAGTCGTCCGGTGAAACAAAGACAGTCCACATTCACCCGACCGACCCCGATGCTTCCCCGACTCACATCTCAACGACGCTTGACTCCAAATAGGAAGAAGCGCTCATCCAACTCCTCCGTGAGAACTGGGACATCTTCGCATGGAAACCCTCTGACATGCCTGGAGTCCCAGGGGGCTGGCTGAGCACCGTCTACGAGTCGACCCAAAATACAAGCCTGTGAAGGAACATCTTCGACGGTCCGCCGTCCAGAAGAAGCAAGCCATTGGCGAGGAGGTGGCTCG
This sequence comes from Triticum dicoccoides, assembly GCF_002162155.2. Lineage (NCBI taxonomy): Eukaryota > Viridiplantae > Streptophyta > Magnoliopsida > Poales > Poaceae > Triticum > Triticum dicoccoides. The sequence goes on from NC_041384.1 coordinate 144,096,485, forward strand.
GCTCTTAGCAGCAGAGTTCATCCGAGAAATTTACCACTCCGAGTGGCTCGCCAATGTCGTCATGGTCCCCAAGAAAGACAAGTCACTTCGCATGTGCATTGATTTCAAACATATCAATCGGGCCTGCCCGAAAGATCATTTTCCTCTCCCTCGCATCGACCAAATAGTCGACTCAACTGCGGGATGCGAGAGGTTGTCTTTTCTAGATGCTTATTCCGGGTACCATCAGATCCGTCTGTATGGACCCGACGAAATCAAAATAGCTTTCATCACCCCATTCGGATGCTTCTGTTATGTCACCATGCCGTTCGGCCTCAAGAACGCTGGAGCCACGTTCATGAGAATGATTCAGAAGTGTTTACTCACTCAAATCAGTCAGAATGTGGAGGCATACATGGATGATATTGTGGTCAAGTCACAGAAAGGTTCCGACCTGCGGGCTGACCTCGCTGAAACCTTTGCCAACCTCAGGAGGTATGATATCAAGCTCAATCCATCAAAGTGCACGTTCGGAGTTCCAGGAGGAAAGTTACTTGGTTTTCTCGTTTCCGAACGGGGAATCGATGCCAATCTTGAAAAAGTTGGCACCATACTCCGGATGAAGCGTCCTGTACGCGTGCACGATGTCCAAAAGCTTACAGGCTGCTTGGCCGCTCTAAGTCGATTCATTTCTCGTCTCGGTGAAAAGGCGTTGCCTCTTTACCGACTGATGAAGAAGTCTGACAAGTTCGAGTGGACTCCAGAAGCTGACGCAGCATTTACAGAGCTCAAAGCTCTGCTCTCCACCCAGCCGATGCTTGCTGCCCCAATCAGCAAAGAGCCTCTGCTGCTTTACATTGCATCCACAGGACAAGTTGTCAGCACAGTACTTACGGTCGAGCGGGAAGAAGGAAAGGCCTTCAGAGTTCAGCGCCCAGTCTATTATCTGTCCGAAGTTTTGACCCCTTCAAAACAAAGATACCCTCACTACTAGAAGCTTGTATATGGCATTTACATGACCACGAAGAAGGTTGCACATTACTTCTCTGACCACTCCATTATAGTCGTCAGCGATGCCCCACTGTCAGAGATTCTGCATAACAGAGATGCAACTGGTCGAGTGGCCAAGTGGGCGATTAAACTCCTTCCCTTAGATATCAAGTTTGAAGCAAAGAAGGCTATCAAGTCCCAAGCAATCGCAGATTTCATCGCCGAGTGGATTGAACAGCAACTTCCGACTCAAGTTCACTCGGAGCACTGGACCATGTTCTTCGATGGATCTAAGATGCTGAATGGTTCCGGTGCTGGGGTAGTTCTAGTCTCCCCCCGAGGAGATAAGCTCAGATATGTTCTCCAGATTCACTTCGATTCCTCCAATAATGAAGCAGAGTATGAAGCACTTTTGTATGGGTTGCGCATGGCCATTTCACTCGGTGTCCGTCGCCTCATGGTCTATGGCGACTCAGATTTGGTGGTTAATTAGGTGATGAAGGAGTGGGACGTCAGAAGTCCAGCTATGACTGGTTATTGCAATGCAGTGAGAAAGCTAGAAAAGAAATTCGAGGGGTTAGAGCTTCATCACATCCCCCGACTGAAAAATCAAGCAGCTGATGATCTGGCAAAGATAGGCTCCAAGAGAGAAGCCATTCCCAGCAATGTGTTTTTGGAGCACTTCCGCTCGCCGTCATTCCAGGAGGATCCTTTCACAGAAGAAGCCCCACAACCGAAAAGTGCCATAGATCCGACTGAAGTCGAAGTTCCTGCTGTGGTCGACCTAATCATGGAAGTCTTGGCAATCACTCCCGACTGGACGATACCGTACATAGCGTATATCCTAAGGAAAGAGCTCCCAGAAGACGAGGAAGAGGCTCGACAGATCGTCCGCCGATCCAAGGCCTTCACAGTCATAAAGGGGCAGTTGTATAGAGAAAGCGCGACTAGAATCGGTCAGAAGTGCATAACACCAGAAGAAGGTCGGATAATCCTTGATGATATCCACTCGGGGACCTGTGGCCACCATGCGTCCTCTCGGACCATTGTGGCTAAAGCATACCGAGCGGGATTTTTCTGGCCTAGAGCAAATGAGATGGCAAAAGAGATAGTCGACAAGTGTGGAGGCTGCCAGTTCTACTCCAACATGTCACTCAAGCCTGCATTAGCCCTGAAGACCATTCCACTCGTCTGGCCATTTGCTGTCTGGGGACTGGACATGGTTGGTCCACTGAGAACAGGCAGGAGCGGATTCACGCATGTGCTTGTGGCAGTCGACAAGTTCACCAAATGGATTGAAGCCAAGCCTATCAAGAACCTCGATGCTGGCACTGCTATCAGTTTCGTCAGAGGACTAACATTCAGATATGGAGTCCCTCATAGCATCATCACTGACAATGGGTCAAACTTCGATTCGGACCAGTTCAGAGCTTTTTGCGCCTCTCAAGGCACACGAGTCGACTACGCGTCGGTCGCGCATCCTCAGTCGAATGGACAAGCTGAAAGAGCAAATGGTTTGATTCTCAAAGGACTGAAGCCTCGGCTGATGCATGATCTCAAGCACGCGGCAGGTGCTTGGGTCGATGAGCTTCCGTCAGTTCTGTGGGGATTGAGGACCACCCCTAACCGGTCGACTGGAAGAACTCCATTCTTTCTGGTTTATGGAGCCAAAGCGGTTCTGCCAAGTGATCTTCTTCACAACGCGCCCCGAGTCGAGCTTTACACCGAAGATGAAGCAGAACAGGACCGGCAAGAAGCAGTCGACCTCCTAGAAGAAGAGAGGGAGATGGCCATGATCAGATCGACCATTTATCAGCAAGACTTGCGTTGATTCCACGCCCGGAATGTGAAGAGTCGAGCCTTCCAAGAAGGAGATTTGGTCCTCCGAGTGGATCAACAAAAGCCACACAAGCTTGCTCCTACTTGGGAAGGCCCCTTCATCATCACCAGAGTCCTCCACAATGGAGCGTATCACCTCTACAATGTTGATCGCCAGATCGACGAGCCTCGAGCTTGGAATGCGGAACTACTCCGCCCCTTTTACACTTGAGCTCTCCCTTGGACGAGATGTAATAAGAAAAATTCCTGCAGTTCGTTTTTATCAAAGGCAAGAGTGTTCCATTAATTGTTGTCACTTTTGTTTACATACGAAATCCCCCAGTGGGTGACTTAGCTGCGAATCCGTTTCGCCTAAGTTTGAAAAAATCCTACCGAGTGGAGAGCAAACCTCCCACTCGGGGGCTTAGCTGCAGCCCAGTGCTCGCCTAAGTATTGAAAAAAAAATCCTACCGAGTGGAGAGCAAACCTCCCACTCGGAGGCTTAGCTGCAGCCCAGTACTCGCCTAAGTGTTTGAAAAAATCCTACCGAGTGGAGAGCGATCCTCCCACTCGGGGGCTTAGCTGCAATCCAGCACTCGCCTAAGTTCTCTCACATAGAGACTTAGTTGCAGTCCGGCACTCACCTAAGTTTGAAAAAATCCTACCGAGTGGAGAGCGATCCTCCCACTCAGGAGCTTAGCTGCAGTCCAGCACTCGCCTAAGTTCTCTCACCTAGAGACTTAGCTGCAGTCCGGCACTCGCCTAAGTTTGAAAATATCCTACCGAGTGGAGAGCGATCCTCCCACTCGGGAGCTTAGCTGCAGTCCAGCACTCGCCTAAGTTCTCTCACCTAGAGACTT
>NC_041384.1:144100845-144124508 GCF_002162155.2 Triticum dicoccoides
CGCCTAAGTTCTCTCGCCTAGAGACTTAGCTGCAGTCCGGCACTCGCCTAAGTTTGAAAAAAATCCTACCAAGTGGAGAGCGATCCTCCCACTCAGGGGCTTAGCTGCAGTCCAGCACTCGCCTAAGTTCTCTCGCCTAGAGACTTAGCTGCAGTCCGGCACTCGCCTAAGTTTGAAAAAATCCTACCGAGTGGAGAGCAAACCTCCCACTCGACCCAATCCGCGAGTCGACCTCTACCTTCTCCCTCGGAGTTGCATCGCAAATACAAGATTATTCCAAGTGAAGATCAAGTTCCACTCGACGAATCAAACCGTGAAGATATCCAATGAGAAATCAAGTTCAGAAAAATCCCAAAAGGTCCCAGACCTCAAAGCACTCGAGCCCTCGGCTCGGCGGAGTTTAAACGGTTACAAATCCACTCGGCATCCCGAGGTAAATTCAAAGTTTTTCACTCCTCGGGAGGAGGACTGGAAGGGGCGACGAACTCATCCAAGTCGATCCCGTCGGCAATGCGGGTGGCAGCAGCGATGAAGGTCTCCATGAAGTCTTGAAAGCTGTGCTTCCTAGTATTGGCAACTTGGATGGCCGCCAGCTTTTCTTCTCGTGCCTCCTTGCAATGGACGCGGACCAGAGACAGAGCGACATCAGCACCACATCTAGCAGAAGATTTCTTCCATTCCGCCACTCGACCTGGGACTTCGTTAAGTCGAGCCATCAAAGACTCGAGGTCGTTCTGAAGCGTCGTCCTAGGCCAGAGTGATGTGTCGATCCGCGACATCGCCACTTTCAGCCGAGCCAGATAGTCAACGACGCTGGCAGTACGAGACTCCAGACGGAGCACGTTCATTGCAGCCTCGTCCTTCACAAGAGAGTTAACAGGGTCCAAGCTTGGCTCCACTCGACTGGTCTCCTCTTCAAAATTCTGGCAAAGCTCTGCATACACGATTCAAGGATAAGACAATTTACATAGACTGAGTCGACACAAAAACCAGTCGGAACTGAATGTGCACCTTCAAGCTTAAGGTACAACTTCTTGGCGAGGCTCCCCAAGTAGCTCTCCAGGTCGTCCCTCCCGCGAGCGATGCCTTCCAGCTTCTCGCTCAGGGTGAGGTTCTCCTTCTTCCAACGTGAACACTCCCTGTTGGCTTCATTCAGAGCGGTCTTCAGCCTGGTATTCTCTTCTTCTAAGTGGTCGACCGAAGCCAGCTTCTGTGCGGCCAGAGCGGTCTTGTCATCAGCCTCCTTACGGGCAGCAGCCAAGTCCGGATCCTTCTTCGCCAGAGCTTCGTTCAGTTTTTCTGCGAAGAATTGATGATTGAATCGGAAATAACAAAAGGGTACTCAAGCCTAAAGACTAACCAATCGACAAAGTCGCCTTACCTGCGGCGCCGTCTCTGACCTTCTGCAACTCTGTTCTGGCCAGCTCCAGATCAAGGTTCAGTTGAATCTTCTGCTTCTCCAACTCAGTATAGCGAGCTACGAGTTCGCAAGATTTCTGTAAAAGCAAAATCAGTCGACAGACGTCCAAGATAAGTTGCTCCCGAGTAACTAAGAGATAATGACGACGTTTCTAAGACCACATCCGAATCAAAAACATTCGACAGTAGTCTCGGGGACTACACCCAGTGGGTGCACTCAGCGTGCCCCCACTGGTTCGACCAAAAAAACAACAAAGAGAAAGAGAGAAAAAGTCGACTGCCCGCAGTCGACCGGATACAGTTCCACTCGACCTGGCCCGACCAAACCGAGTGAAGAAATACAGCTACAGCAACACAATGTAAAGACTACAGTCGACTGCCAGCAGTCCACCGTAGTCTCGGGGACTACACCCAGTGGGCGCACTTAGCGTGCCCCCACTGGTCCAAAGGATTGGCAGACACACCCACTGGGTGTACAGATACAGATACAAAAGATCTTCGGAAAAGAGACTCTTCAAACAGAGTATCATAACAGACCAAGTGTCGAGTCGACTGACCTGGACGTTGCTCTGAAGAGCCGAACTCGCGTCATAGGCTACTTGGCTGGCCTCCCGAGCCATCTTCACTTGCTCCATCATGATCCCCACCTGGCGTATAGCCTCCTTTGCAGCAGCCGCTTGGTCCTTAGGGACGGGGTACGCAGCAAAAAGTGAAGGTGGATCCGCAGTCGATGCCGAGGGCCACGCACTCGCCAGAGGAACGGCGAAGATCACACAAGCCCGAGTGGTGTCACCACCATCCCGAGCCACGGCCTCGGACGCCGGAGCAGATTGGGGGGTCTTGTCAGCCGACGCCCTCTTGTGCCTCCTCACTCTCAACGGACCGTCGTCGTCGTCATCCGGGAGGTCAATAACATGAGGAGGAGCTACAAGGAAAACATTCAATCGACCAGAGTAGCAACAAAGGTTCAGTCGACTCAAAGGCAGGACGTCAGCAATCGTACCAGGGTTGGAGGTAACAGCGTCCTCCATCTCTTGGTCGTCGTTCCTGGCGGATACCTCACAAGTAGCACCGCTGCAAATCTCGAAAGTCAATCAGTTGGTTCAGTGAATCGACCAAGGATCCGTCCACGGTCGACAAAGGAAAGCAAGTCTTATTATTACCCGGAAATGGTAGGAACAGCTATCTTCATCTTGGGCAGAGCCTTGGGCGGCTTGGATGGCGTCGCTCGTGGATGCTTGGGAGCCTTCCCAGTCGGCGGAGGAGAAGAAGTCCGAGGGCGTTTCGACGACTGCCCAACAGGAGCAGTCGCCTTGCCATGTTCCTGCGCTGGATCGTGGGTGAGCTTGGATCGCCCCTCCGGGCGGGGGGGTCAACCTCCTCCTCCTCCCCTTCACTGGAGAAGATGTCGTCGCCTCCCTCTCCCTCACCGTCGGACTCCCACTCGCCTTGGTCGTCCCCGCTCTCGCCTCCGCTCGCCTCCCCTTCCTCAGTCGACCCCTGTGCCCCGTTGGGCGTCGAGTACATCTCGGTGGTCGCCTGGAAAACAACAGGCAAGACGAAAGTCAATCGACTTATTCAAAGAAGACCAATGCAGAAGACAAGATATCAGTCGGGAGCACAAAGACATACCTGGTCCACCTCATACGAGTTGTCGAGTGGGGTTACCCTCCTGGCTCCTCAGGGGTTGTCTTTGTTCCCCGTGATGCTCGACAGCCACCCCTCCACCATCTCGTCGGTGACCTCCTCCGGGTGGACCCGAGTGGTGTCGTCAAGACCCAAATACAGCCACATCGGGTGGTCGCGGTCCTGGAGCGGTTGAATGCGCCTTTGAAGAAAGACCTCTAGCAGGTCCATACCAGTCACGCCCTCGCGGACAAGCTCAACCACTCGACCTGCCAGCACCTTGACTTGGGCCTTTTCCTCCGGCACGACTTTCAGAGAGGCAGGCTTCTCGGCTCGGTCGAGGGAAAAAGGAGGAAGACCAGTCGACTGTCCGGGGGTCGCCTCGTCCTTGCAGTAGAACCAGGTAGACTGCCAGCCACGGACCGACTCCGGAAAGGTGATAGATGGAAAACAACTCTTCCCCCTCGTCTGGATCGCCAGGCCCCCGCACAGCTGGATCACCTGCGTCCTCTCATCACTCGACTTAGCCTTCTTGACCGATTGACAACGGCAGGTAAAGATGTGTTTGAAGAGTCCCCAATGGGGTCGACAACCCAAGAAAGCCTCACACATGGAGATGAAAGCAGCAAGGTAGACAATGGAGTTGGGAGTGAAGTGGTGGAGCTGCGCTCCGAAGAAATTCAGGAAACTCCGGAAGAAAGGATGGGGCGGCAGAGAAAACCCTTGGTCGATGTGGGTGGCTAGGAGCACGCACTCACCGTCACGGGGTTGAGGTTCAATCTCTCCCCTCGGAAGACGTGCAGCTTCGTGGGGAATGACTCCCCACTCGACCATGTCGTCGAGATCCTCTTGCCGGAGCACCGACGACATCCAGCCGCCCTGGATCCAACCTTTGGGCAGAGCGGTCCTAGAGGAAGATCCGCCCCGAGCTGACCTCTTCCCTTTCCCCGCTGCCGCCGCCTTCTTTGAGCGCTCCAGAGCGGAGGTCTTGCTCTTCGTCATCGTCGCTGGCGAAGTCTCGCACGGGCCTGCTGCGCTGGGGCGGGAACGGAGGTGGCGGAAGGACTTGCGAAGGGAGAGAGGCAGAAGAAAGGAGGAGAAGAGAGCGCACTGCTTGGAAACCCCGAGCCGGCGATTTATAAGGGATCGCTTCCGAGTGGCTGACTGGTAGGCCCAGACTATCCAGTCAAATCCCGCATCAGACACGCGCGCAGTACGTGGCGAAAAAGGCGACGCGGGGAACGAGGAGCTTCCGCTTTATCGCTCCCGATTACTGCGACCGCTCCCGTCCCGCGCGCTTCCCAAAATCCGATTCCCGCGACATCCGCGGGCCACAAAAGCGACTTGTCAAAACAGAAGACCCCGATCGCGCCGGCGCTCGGTATGTCACAAACAAATAAATTCACTCGACGAAAGGCCTGGAATGGATCAAGGCGACTGAAAAAGGTTGGCAACGTCATTCGTGACGATTGACCCAAAACAAGGCGCTCACATAGCCCGAAGAACCAGTCGGAAAGATCTCCAACTCTTTCCCCACTCTAACCTCGATCCATTCGGGGGCTAATGATGAAGACATGTACCTAGGGTAGGGACACGGACCTGACCAAAGAGTCCTACTCTAGGACACCCCTAGGAGAAGTCACCTTTCAATCGACTTGAAGGTATCCCACTCGACGGGTTCAAGACACTCGACCAAGAAGCTATCACTCGACCATGAAGCCAACCACTCGACTGACAGGAGACCTGAAGTCACTCCGCAGGCAAACGGTCGGCTGTTAAGTAGTCTTTATGATCATTATAGCACTTTATTAGGGACGTTACCAGAAACGCCCGACCTTAAATGTACTTTAAACCCTGCATTACTGAGGGCGGGAGGGGGCCGGCGAACTCTATATAAGCCACCCCCTCCTCAGTATGAAGGGTTCGCACCCCTGTAATCCATACACGCATAATCCAGTCGACCGCCTCCGGGCTCCGAGACGTAGGGCTATTACTTCTTCTGAGAAGGGCCTGAACTCATAAACCTCGCATGTAACAACTTCCCAATAGCTGAGATCTAGCCTCTCCATATTCACCCCCTACATCACTGTCAGAGTTAGAACCACGACAGATACTGTGGCGAATTCTATAACAAATGACTAAGTATGTTGACGCTTTAGAAGCGACAAACAAGATGTTGAATCATATAGTTCATTCATGAACTTAGTATGGTTCCAACATGACTTTTGTCAATGGGACACTACTGCAGGTAGTTTCTCCATAACTCAGTCTGAGGAATCCAGGTTCGACCTGTGATTCACATACATAAAAGCCAAGTCCGCACAAAATATGAATTTTTTGAAAGCGTGAAAACGCGAGGATATGCAGAGATAGACACAGAGCTGAAGTTGTCAGATCCGATGGACATCAGGCTATACCACATGCGAAGCATTTTTTACACCGGTATGCCATGGGTGTAAAGTGCATTAGCATTAACTAGATTATTGACTCTAGTGCAAGTGGGAGTCTGTAGGAGATATGTCCTAGAGGCAATAATAAATGCTATTACTTATATCCATGTTCATAATTATGTTTATGTTCCATGCTATAACTGCTATGGTTCTCGAGTCTGTAATAACACGAGGCTCGGAGGAAGACTCATATGCATGTGCGGAATAATAAACGGTAAGAAGTATTCCTAGTCCGGCCTCTAAGACTAGCTCAAGTGTTGCATGATGATTCTGTTTTCCTGGTCATGGGCATGTCTATGCCAGCAACTTTGAGGGCACAATGTTAAGAGAACATTTGTGTTGAATCGACCCGGATTGATGTTATGCTATGAGATTCATTCGTCACAAGTTTAATGGTACATAACACAGATATGGTTAACGTTTTCATGATTCCTTATACCGTGAGAGTATCGAGTTTCTTCATGCTTGCTTCGTGAACTTTGGGGTTTGTTAAACGTCATCCGTAAACGGGTGGCTATTACGGCGGCTTACGGGTTCATGGAAAAGTATGTAAAGTAACTTGATGGCTCAAGATTGGGATTCGCTCCTCCGACGATGGAGAGATATTCTCGGGCCCTCTCGGTGTTACGGTATCCATAATCGTCTGGCTAGACACCTTATGATTTGATCATTGGGATGCCGGCACACGGAAACGAGAAAAGAGAACAAAACCGGTAACGAGGTAACTTGCATGGTGGACAAATTGTTCGTCCATGGGGATGAAATAAATCTCACCTCGGGTTTTTGTGACATATCGCGAAGCAACAGGAATAGCTCACTGCAACTGGAGGTTCACTTGAATATTTATTCGTGTGGGTATAGGGGTCAATATGGGTGTCCACGGCTCCGATGTTGATCATTGATCGGAAGGCGTTCCGGGTCATGTCTATACTTCACCGAACCTATAGGGTCACACGCTTAAGGGTCATCTATTTGGAATACTAGACACGGAGTATGAGAGAAAATCATCGAAAATGTTTCGGACAGCGGAAAAGTTCCGTAGAGAGAGGTCACCGGATGAGTTTCGGTGAAACCGAAAAAGTTGTTTCGGGGTATGCCATTAAGTCAAAATGGTTTCGGCACATGCTTGATAATTCTTAGAGGGTGAGAGAATCATTCTGAAAACTTTTTGGAATTTTCAGAAATAAAAACCGGAAATGTTCCAGAGCTGCCGGAACCGGTTCAGATGCTTTTCGCAGATGAAAATCACTAAACTGGAATTGTTCTAGAATGTGTTGAAAATTATTATGGTGGGTACTGGAAATGTTCTAAGCCCACATAAATATTTTCAGTTCGAATGGACGCTGAAAAATGTCGTCATGAATAGTGGAAGTGCTTTTTGGGATATTTTATGGAAAGCCACCTTTTGGGGCTTTGCCCAAAAGATCTAGGGATGACATGGAAGGGTGGTAACCTCCTTTTGGTGGGCCCCACAAGGGGTGGGACGTTCATGGGTGCAGCTCATCCATGGGCCCCAATAGTCCCTTGTTTTCACTCTTTAGGTCCTTGGGAAGGATTCCATTTCATGTGGGTTTTTGGTTGCCTTGTAAAACCACCCTACCCCTTGGGATTTCCTATAAACAGAGGTGGAGGGGCAGCCCTCCACTCTCATCCCTTGCTCTAATACACATGCCATGCATTATCTGGCTTCTTCTCTCCCTCCCACGGAAAGAATTTCGTAGAGCCGTAAGGCTGTCTGGGTTCCGGCAGGAACTAGTTCTGGACGACGAAGCCCTGCCGGATAGATGACACCGTATGTGTGCAACTCTGTAGAGAGATCGTAGTTTCGGTCTTAGTTCGTGAGTGCCTCCCGAAGGGCTGTCGTGTGATCGTCCGGGTTTCGAAGGTCCTCCCGAAGGGCTGTCCGAGTGACCGTTCGAGTTTCGAAGGTCCTCCCGAAGGGCTGACCGCGACACCGTCCGGGGGGCTGTTCGACCGCCTCCCAGAGGGCTGTCTGAGGAGCAGATGAGGGTATACATCCTCGCGGTTGGGAGGTTGTAAATCCTAGCTGCGGGGATCTGCACCGCCGATCATCATCGACTCTACTTCCCGCTGCGCTACGAGTTGGTAACGAAAAAGATCAAACCATGTATGCAGTCTCCATAGTGGTCCTGGGTTGGTGCGTAGGTCGGAAATTTTTTGTTTTCTATCGCGATCCCCTACAGATCTCCATCTCCAAATCACCATCATGGTCACCATCATAAGTGGCTTGACACCTTGATCTCCATCGAAGCATCATTGTCATCTCGTCAACTATTGCTTCTACGACTATCGCTACCGCTTAGTGATAAAGTAAAGTAATTACATGGCGATTGCATTTCATACAATAAAGCGACAACCATATGGCTCCTGCCAGTTGCCGATAATTGTGTTACAAAACATGATCATCTCATACAACAATTTATATAATCACATCTTGACCATATCACATCACAACATGCCCTGCAAAAACAAGTTAGACATCCTCTACTTTGTTGTTGCAAGTTTTACGTGGCTGCTACGGGCTTAGAAAGAACCGTTCTTACCTATGCATCAAAAACCACAACGCGGTATAGTGATTGCTTTTTGATCTTCAGAAAGAACCGTGTTCATTGAAACCGATTCAACTAAAGTTGGAGAAACAGACACCCACTAGCCACCTATGTGCAAAGCACGTCAGTAGAACCAGTCTCACGTAAGCATACGCGTAATGTCGGCCTGAGCCGCTTCATACAACAATACGGCTGAATCAAGAATCAACTAGTGACGGCACGAAATATGTATATACCCATGCCGACAAATCCTTTGTGTTCTACTCGTGCATATAACATCTACGCATAAACCTGGCTCGGATGCCACTGTTGGGGAACGCAGTATTTCAAAAAATATCTTATGATCACGCAAGATCTATCTAGGAGATGCATAGCAATGAGAGGGGGATAGTATGTCTATGTACCCTTGTAGACCGAAAGCGGAAGCGTTATGAAACACGATTGATGTAGTCGAACGTCTTCGCAATCCAACAGATCAAGTACCGAATGCACGGCACCTCCGCGATCTGCACGTGTTCAGCTCGGTGACGTCCCTCGTACTCTTGATCCAGCTAAGGCCGAGGGTGAGTTTCGTCAGCACGATGGCGTGATGACGGTGATGATGAAGTTAGCGACGCAGGGCTTCGCCTAAGCACTACAACGATAGGACCAAGGTGGAGGGGGGCACCGCACATGGCTAAACAATCAACTTGTGTGTCTATGGGGTGCCCCCCTCCCCCATATATAAAGGAGTGGAGAAGGGGAGGGCCGGCCCTCATAGGGCGGGCCCAAGGGGGGAGTCCTACTCCAAGTAGGAGTAGGTTTCCCCCTTCCTAGTAGTAGTAGGAGAAGAAGGAAGAGGGAGAGAGAGGGAAGGAAAGGGGGGACCGGCCCCCCACCCAATTCTGATTGGGCTTGGGGGCACCCTCAACCTGGCCGCCTCCTCCTCTCTCCCACTAAGGCCCAATAAGGCCCACTGACTCCCCGGGGGTTTACGGTAACCCCCCGATACTCCGGTAAATGCCCGAACTCATCCGGAACCATTCCAATGTCCAAACATAGCCTTACAATATATCAATATTTACCTCTCGACCATTTCGAGACTCCATGATCACATATGGGACTCCGAACTACCTTCAGTACATCAAAACACATAAACTCATAATACCAATCGTAATTGAACATCAAGCTTGCGGACCCTACGGGTTCGAGAACTATGTAGACATGAACGAGACTCACTTCCGGTCAATAACCAATAGCGGAACCTGGATGCTCATATTAGTTCCTACATATTCTACGAATATCTTTATCGGTCAAACCGCATAACAACATACGTTGTTCCCTTTGTCACCGGTTTGTTACTTGCCCGAGATTCGATTGTCGGTATCTCAATACCTAGTTCAATCTCTTTACCGGCAAGTCTCTTTACTCGTTCCATAATGCAACATCCCGCAACTAACTCATTAGTCACATTGCTTGCAAGGCTTATAGTGATTTGCATTACCGAGAGGGCCCAGAGATACCTCTCTGATACAAGGAGTGACAAATCCTAATCTCAATCTATGCCAACTCAACAAACACCATCGGAGACACCTGTAGAGCATCTTTATAGTCACCCAGTTATGTTGTGATGTTTGATAGCGCACTAAGTGTTCCTCCGGTATTTGGGAGTTTCATAATCTCATAGCCATAGGAACATGTATAAGTTATGGAGAAAGCAATAGCAATAAACTAAACGGTCATAGTTCTAAGCTAACGGATGGGTCAAGTCAATCACATAATTCTCTAATGATGTGATCCCGTTCATCAAATGACAAGTCATGTCTATGGTTAGTAAACTTAACCATCTTTGATTAACGAGCTAGTCAAGTAGATGCATACTTGTGACACACTGTTTGTCTATGTATTCACACATGTACTAAGTTTCTGGTTAATACAATTCTAGCATAAATAATAAACATTTATCATGATATAAGGAAATATAAATAACAACTTTATTATTGCCTCTATGGCATATTTCCTTCAGTTTGTTGGGATCGATGAACTTTCAGTTTATGATCAGATCTATCTTTTTATATCCATGAAAGTATTTGAGTTTCTTTGATATCTTTTATGCATGATTGCTTATAGCCTCGTATTTCTTCTCCGATGTTTGGGTTTTGTTTGGCCAACTTGATCTATTTATCTTGCAATGGGAAGAGGTGCTTTGTAGTGGGTTTGATCTTCGGTGCTTGATCCCAGTGACAGAAGGGGAACCGACATGTACGTATCGTTGCTACTAAGGATAAAACGATGGGGTCTATCTCTACATAGATATATCCTGTCTACCTCATGTCATTGTTCTTATTGCATTACTCCATTTCTCTATGAACTTAATACACTAGATGCATGTTGTATAGCGATCGATGTATGGAGTAATAGTAGTAGATGCAGGAAGGAGTCGGTCTACTAATCTTGGACGTGATTCCTATGTAATGATCATTGCCTGGATATCGTCATGAGTATTTGAAGTTCTATCAATTGCCCAACAGTAATTTGTTCACCCACCGTTTGCTATTTTTTCTTGAGAGAAGCCACTAGTGAAACGTACGGCCCCCGGGTCTCTTTCTCATATTATTTGCCTTTGCGATCTATTTTCCTTTGTGTTTATTTTCAGATCTACTAAACCAAAAAACCCAAAAATACTTTGCTGCAATATATTCTCATTTATTTATTTGGCGTTCGATCTATCAGTTTACTACAAATTTACCTAACGTTCATTTGCCTATCTTGAGGCGCCGTACCCCGGAAGGGATTGACAACCCCTTTAACATGTCGGGTTGCAAGAAGTTGTTATTTGTGTGCAGGTGCCGTTTATGTTGTGTTGCTTGGTTCTCCTACTGGTTTGATAACCTTGGTTTCACATCTGAGGGAAATACCTACCGCCGCTGTCCTGCATCATCCCTTCCTCTTTGGGGAAATACCGACGCAGCTTCAAGCGACATCAAAAGGAATCTCTGGTGCCGTTGTCGGGGAGGATCAAGTCAAGATAGTCTCTCGTCAATGCACCAATTTCTGGCGCCGTTGCCGGGGAGGATCTTTAACATATACCAGGTTCCTAATCAAAAATCTCATCTCTTCGCAATTTACATTATTTTCCATTTGCCTCTTGTTTTCCTCTCCCCCACTTCACAAAAATTTATCGTTTTATTCGCCCCTCTTTTCCGTTCATAGTTTTCTTGCCGGATCTATTTTTTGTGTGCAACCTTGTTTGTCGTTATTATCATTATGGATAATTCTTCGTCTATTGCTTGCACTCCCGAGAACAAGGTTCTCAACTTTAAGCAAAGGGGACAAGAAAATTTAAAAGATGCTTGGTATAGGATTTGCAATGCTCATAATAGATCTACCCGTAAGCAATCCACCATTGTTCTTCTTCGTTGTTTTTATGTTGGCATCACCACTTGGTATACATTCATCCTTGATACGATTACCGGTGGAATTTTTTGATGTGTCATTCTCTTGATGCCTTTAATGCCATGGGAAATTTAGTGGGCTCACCACCCCTCTTGATTAATGAAACAACTTTGACTCTTGAGCATGGTATGGAAAGACTACATGCTATTGAAAAGAAAATTCTCAGCGAAGATCATTTGGAAATTATAGATAAATGGATGCATAATTTTGCCACCAATATTGGGTCAAAAGTGGGAGATATTTGTCGATGTACTAGAGTAGGGGTACCCTAGTATCCCGAACTCGTGCACAGGCAGTTGCAGCACCCCGTGGCAAGGCTTGCCGGGTGACCGCCAAGACCCTCCGTGGATCCCTTGAAGACCATTCAAGAACAAAGTACTCAAACCAAGGCCCCGGCAAGAGGAGCTTGCCGGGAAGGCCAAACAAGGCCCCGGCAAGAGGATCTTGCCGGGAAGAGACAAGACCCCGGCAAGAGGAGCTTGCCGGGAAGGCTACTCAAGGCATACCAAGAAAGCTTGCCGCGACGCGCCCTGCGTCCCGGCAAGATCCGGCGAGGCGGACGCGACAAGACGACGGCCGCGGCAAGGAGCTTGCCGCGGGAAACCCCCACTTCGTGCCCGTGCTCCAGCACACCTGCTAACGTGTCGCTCTGGGACTCTCCCAAGCACACGTGGCAGGAGGCCGTGCAGCTAGGGGTACGTGGTGGCAAGCGGAGATGAAGAGAAGCCCATCGTGGCAAAGGGTGGCGCTCCTAACGGTCACCTTTTGCACTATTTAGGAGACTCAGACAGGCATTTAATGCCCTTGTCCCCTGCCGTCAGAGTTAGGTAGGGTACACTGTATCCACAGTAGCGGTAGCTGCACCTACCGCATCCTTTTCCATTTTTACCCTTCTAGTCTACGTTGCCACCTGTGGGTAACCCCTTGAAAGTATAAAAGGAGGCCCAAGCGCAACGTAGAGGAGGTTCGGCCAGTTCGGCTCATTGGAGATACCAGAAACACTCCCACGCTCAGTCTGGTAGCGTCGATCGCTCCTGAGCAAAGATCCAATACACACAAACAAGCAGCAGTAGGGTTTTACGCATCCGTGCGGCCCAAAGCTGGGTAAAATCCCCCCCGCGTGCACCGCCTCGATCCGCTCTTTGTGCGCTCTCCGCCTCCCACCGAACCGAAAGGGGCCCTGTCCCCATAGGTGTTGGTGGAATCAGAAACCCCCGACATCTCTGGCGCGCCAGGTAGGGGGCGTCGAGATTGTGCGAACCCGATCCGGCGTGCGCGCAAGCTAAATCTTCATCGTCTTCATCGACATGCCACCGAAGAAGAAGGGTTCGGAGGCAGTTGTCCCGTCTGCGTCGCTTCCACCGCCTGCGGAGCAAACGGGTGGTGGAGTGGACGCCGGCGGAGGAATGGGCGTCGACGAGGGTGCCCACAGCGCTGCCAAGTCCAAGGACAAGGCGGCACAGACCTCGGCATCCATGCGAGCACCGCACCCCTCTCAGGAGGCGCGGGACCAGCAGCGTCATAGCGTTCGCAGCGCTATACGTCCGCTGACCCAAGATCAAGCTGGTGGTTCGTGTGGCGTTCAAGACCAGCATGCACGCCAGCATGCTGGCCCCAGCGAGGTGCGGTCGCCGGGACGGGACGCTGCTCCTTCTAACTTGGTTAGGAGTCCGAGCACGCCCCTCTCCTCGCACCGTTCACCTCCGCCGCCCACCACTCTAGCAGAAGCCTTGGCGTGGGCCCAGCTGCTCTTGGACTATCCTCCGACGACGGACAAGACCGACGAATGGAGGTCCACTATCCAGAGCCTCATCAGCTTCGCCAACAGCGACACTGCGCGGCGACCAAGCACCTCGCTGCCGCGGCAGGACAGCCGGACGCGAGCCGATGGCAACAAGACTGAGGGAGGTGCGACTTCCATGCACTCCCCACTACGAAGGCCAAAATCGCTGACTCGCCGGGTCCACCCCAACAGCGGCCCCACCGCGTCGTCGGACCCACGAGTTCGTCGCGACCAGCGCCAAGTTCTCCATGAACGACAACAAGAAGACGCCCGAACCCGCATCGAGCGCCGAAGAGAAGCGCGACGTCAATCCGACAAGCGCGCTGGGCTCTCTGTTGACATGCATGCGCCAGGGGAACCAGGCGATCTGCCGTACGCGGTAGGTTGTCCTGCGTTCACCCGTGAGCTGCGGCAAGTCAAGTGGCCCAGCACAAAGAATTTCAAGCCAGACGTGCCGGAGAAGTACGACGGCAAGACGCATCCGTCGGAGTTCCTCAGCATCTACACCATTGCGGTGCAGGCTGCCGGGGGGCGAGATGACAAGATTCTTGCCAACTAATTCCCGCTGGTGCTCAAACCCAATGTCAGATCCTGGCTCATGCACTTGCCGGACAACTCCATATCCACCTGGGCTGATCTGTGCCATCAGTTTGTCGGCGCCTTTACAGGCGGCCACAAGCCACATGGCCAAGAGAGCGATCTTCATCTGCTCGCCCAGAAGGAAGGAGAGCCATTGCGCAAGTACATTCAGAGATTCAGCCGCGTACAGCACAACATCTCAGACGTCCACCCCGCCGCGATCATCAGCGCGTTCCATCAGAACGTGCGAAACCGAAGGATGAGGGAGGAGATGGCGATGTGTAAGATCAGAGACGTCAGCGAGCTTTACGCCTTGGCTGACAAGTGTGCACGCGCTGAAGAGGGGAGGAGGCTCCCCGGAGAGAGTACAGGAGCAGGAGGATCTGACAGGGAGGATCCCGCCCCGGCAAGGAAAGGCCGGTGGCAGAACAACAAAAGGAATAAGGGTAAGGAAGTGCTGGCTGTCGAGCAGACCGGCAACGGAGGTGGCGCCAAGGAAGCTAAGGCTGGTGGCTCCGACAAGGAGGCCCATCCGGTGGAGGCCGCCGACAAGCAGGACAGCTCCGGCAGGCAGTATTGCAAGATTCACCGCACCAAGGGTCACGATCTCCAGAACTGCAAGAAGGTCGAACAGCTTGCTGAGCAGCAGAAAGCTGAATACGAGCGACGCGACAAAGAGAAGGCCCAGGAAGGAACTGGTGGATCCGGCAAGAAACGCCCCGGCCGGGGAGGACGCCGCGGCAAGGCCAAACAGCGGCAAGGAGACAGACCTCCCCGCGGCCGCGACAAGGATGAAGATGACGACGATGACGAAGACGTGGATGATGATGAGGCCGATGAGCAGGAATTTCAGAAAGCCACAGAGGTCCTGTGCGTTGATGGTGGCGCCTCTCTGCATACTTCGCACCGCCAGCTCAAGCAGTGGATGCGGGAAGTGAATGCAGCGGAGCCATCCATAGAGTCACGCAAACCCCTGAAATGGTCCAGCACGCCTATCATCTTCGACATTGGGGATCACCCTGATCGCATAACTGCGGTCGGGTGCTTGCCGATGTTGGTTTCACCAACTATCCGCAACCTCAAGGTCACAAAGATGCTAGTTGACGGCGGGGCCGGCTTGAATCTCATCTCCTCCGCGGTCCTTCACAAACTCCAGATCCCCGACAGCGAGCTCGAAGAGACCGGCACATTCCAAGGAATCAACCCGGGAAGGAGCAAGCCGAAAGGGAAGATCACGCTGCCGGTCACATTTGGCAGCGAGCTGAACTTCAGAACTGAGAGGGTCACATTTGACGTTGCCGATTTTCCATTGCCCTACAATGGGATCCTTGGCCGTCCAGCACTCGCCAAGTTTATGGCAGCCTCTCACTATGCATACAACATGCTCAAAACGCCAGGCCCGATAAGTGTCATCTCTGTCCCCGGCGACAAGAAGGATGCCCTTATCTGCGCCGACAAGATCTACCGGGAAGCAGCAGCCGCAGCCGATCACCACACACTTGCCGCTGAAGCTCCCGGGGGGAAGAAGAAGGCCAAGTCCGGCAAGAGATCTGATGCCCACTCCGGCAGGCGCACCCCTTCGGAGTGCTGCGCTACCGTCGAGGTCGCACCATCGAGCTCCACCGGCAAGTGCAAGAAGATGATGGCAGCTCCACCCGAGACCAAGAAGGTGTCCGCCAAGGAGGACGGCACTGGTGGTACCTTCACCATCAGTGCCACGTTTGACCCCAAATAGGAAAGCGCGCTCATTGCTTTCCTGCGGGCGAATGTCGATGTGTTTGCATGGCAACCGTCAGATATCCCCGGTGTTCCCAGGAAAGTAATCGAGCACCACCTTGCCGTCTGTCCTCATGCGCATCCCGTCAAGCAGAGAGTTAGGAAGCAGGCAATGGAGCGCCAAGAGTTCATTGCAGAAGAGATCAGGAAATTGGAAGCAGCAGACCTTGTCAGAGGAGTGCTCCATCCCACGTGGTTGGCCAATCCTGTAGTCGTGCGCAAGGCGAGCGGGAAGTGGAGGCTTTGTATAGACTTCACTGATGTCAATAAAGCTTGTCCCAAAGATCCATTTCCCTTGCCGCGCATTGACCAGATTGTTGACTCCACAGCTGGATGTGATTTGCTTTCATTTCTTGATGCATATTCAGGATACCATCAAATCTTCATGGCAGAAGAGGATGAGGAGAAAACCGCATTTATCACCCCTTGTGGCACATACTGTTTTGTACGGATGCCCTTTGGGTTGAAGAATGCTGGTTCAACATTTGCAAGAGTAGTCCATGTCGCTTTTGAGCCACAGATACACAGAAATGTGGAAGCCTACATGGATGATATAGTGGTCAAGAGCAAGGACAAGGCTACCCTGATCCAAGATTTAGAAGAAACTTTTGCAAATCTGCGCAAGATCAACCTCAGGCTCAACCCCGAGAAGTGCGTGTTTGGAGTCCCTTCCGGCAAGCTTCTCGGGTTCTTTGTGTCTCAGCGGGGGATTGAAGCCAACCCCGACAAGATTGAGGCCATCGAGCAGATTGAAGCACCGAAGCGCGTCAAGGATGTGCGAAGGCTTGCCGGTTGCGTGGCTGCTCTCAGCAGGTTTATCTCTAAGTCTGCTGAGCGCGCCCTGCCGTTTTTCAGAATATTGAAAAAGGCGGGTCCGGTGAAATGGACTCCGGAAGCGGAGGCTACGCTGCAGGACTTGAAGAGGTACCTGTCCTCCACTCCAATACTTGTCGCACCTAAGCCACAAGAGAAGTTGCTGCTGTACCTAGCAGCAACCAATCAAGTGGTTAGTGCTGCGTTAGTAGCGGAGAGGGAGGCGGACGATGAGCCAGCAACCGCGGCAAATGAATCCAACGACAAGCAGGGGGCTTCTCCGACAAGCTCTGGTCCCGACAAAGATGGATCTGCGTAGATGTGCAAGGACGTGCAGAAGAAGATGGTGCAGCGACCAGTTTACTTTGTCAGCTCCCTTCTCCAGGGGGCTAGGTCGAGGTACTCTGGTGTGCAAAAATTGCTTTTCGGCCTTCTCATGGCCTCGAGAAAGCTGCGCCATTACTTCCAGGCACACGAGATCACTGTCGTCACTCGCTTTCTGCTGAAGAGGATACTGCAGAATCCAGAAGCAACAGGCAGGATTGTCGAGTGGGCATTGGAACTGTGAAGCTTTGGCCTCAAGTTTGAGAGAACTGCAACTATCCAAAGCAGGGCATTGGCAGAGTTCATAGCAGAGTGGACGCCAACTCCAGATGAAGAAATTCCAGAGGCGGGCATCCCCGTCAAGGAGTCAAGCAAAGAGTGGCTGATGTACTTTGATGGTGCCTTCTCGCTGCAAGGCGCCGGTGCTGGCGTGCTGCTTATCGCACCCACCGGAGAGCACCTCAAGTACATAGTCCAGATGCACTTTCCCAAAGAGCAAGCAACCAACAATACTGCAGAGTATGAAGGGTTGCTCGCCGGTCTCAGAATCGCAGCCGACCTTGGGATCAAGAAGCTCATTATCAGGGGTGACTCACAGCTTGTCGTCCGCCAAGTGAACAAGAACTACCAGAGTCCATTGATGGAGGCTTATGTTGATGAAGTGAGAAAGCTAGAAGCACACTTTGACGGCCTGCAAATGGAACACGTTCCACGAGCTCAGAACGATATTGCTGACGGCCTGTCAAAACGCGCAGCACTAAAGTTACCTGTGGAACCAGGGATTTTTTTGCTCAAGCTGACTCAACCATCCGTGACACCATCAACTGGACCAAGCAAAAAGAGGAAGTTGGTTTCCGGTGACTACTTTCCGGCAGAGCTCCCCGAAGCCGCCGCCAAGAAAGTCCCCAAGATCAACACCAAGGATGCTGAGGAGCAGTCTGCTCCGGCAAACCTTATGGTTTGTCCCGTCGAAGCAAACGCTCCCGGCAAGTTCTGCTCCGGCAAGCTTGCCGGGGAATATCACGCTCCGGCCGAACCGCAGGTTCTTGCCGTAGAAGCGGATGTTCCTGCAGCAACAGATATGCCTTTAGTCCTTGTTGTCGAGCCGCAAGCTCCAGCATGGGCGCAGCAGATTGTCCGTTTCCTTCAGATGGGAGAGCTTCCCAAAGAGCAAGAAGAAGCTGAAAAAGTAGCCCGGCAGTCAAGTATGTACAAGTTTGTCGGCAGCACACTGTACAGAATAAGACTCAACGGTGTGAAATTGAAGTGCATTCGCCGAGAAGATGGACAACAGCTGTTGGCAGAGATACATGGAGGCATATGTGGTCACCACATTGGCGCAAGAGCACTTGTTGGCAAAGCGTTCCGACAAGGCTTCTTCTGGCCGACAGCCCTCCAGGATGCAACTGCACAAGTAACCAAGTGTGAAGCGTGCCAGTTCCATTCCAAACAGATACACCAGCCAGCTCAAGCTCTCCAGACGATCCCTTTATCCTGGCCATTTTCGGTCTGGGGGCTCGACATCCTCGGCCCCTTCCCCCGAGCTGTCGGGGGCTTTGAGTTCTTGTACGTTGCAATCGACAAGTTCACAAAGTGGCCGGAAGTGGAACCAGTGAGGAAGGTGACAGCACAGTCAGCAGTCAAGTTCTTCAGGTCGATTGTTTGCCGTTTTGGGATCCCTAACAGGATCATCACCGACAACGGCACACAGTTTACGAGCCGCACCTTCATGCAGTACGTCCAAGATCTTGGCGCCAAGATCTGCTTCGCTTCTGTTGCTCATTCGAGAAGCAATGGTCAAGCGGAGAGAGCAAACACTGAAGTGCTGCGGGGCCTCAAGACCAGAACTTTCGACAGGCTGCACAAGTGTGGAAGAAACTGGATCGAGGAGCTGCCGGTGGTTCTTTGGTCGATCAGGACGACGCCAAATCGAGCCACTGGCCAGACACCCTTCGCTCTAGTCTATGGAGCGGAGGCAGTTCTCCCCACGGAACTCGTATACGGGTCACCTCGAGTGCTTGCTTATGATGAGCTCGAGCAAGAGCAGCTGCGGCAAGATGACGCGCTGCTCCTTGAGGAAGACCGTCTCCAGGCTGCTGTGCGAGCCGCTCGCTACCAGCAAGCTCTGCGCCGCTACCATAGCCGCAGAGTCAATGCCAGGAGTCTCGAGGAAGGCGACCTTGTTCTTCGGCGCGTTCAGTCGGCCAAGAATTCCAACAAGTTGATTCCAAAGTGGGAAGGCCCTTATCGGGTGAAACAAGTCACTAGGCCCGGCGCTGTCCACCTTGAGACCGAAGATGGCATTCCAGTGAGCAACTCCTGGAACATCGAGCGTCTTCGTAAGTTTTACCCGTAAGGCGCGGTTGTCGGACCCCGTCCGGCAACCACCTTTCTGTACAAGTCTTGCCGTTGTTGCATGTAATCCTTTGTACAGAGCCGGGCGCAGACCCCGTGCACTAGTAAAGTTCATGTGCCCCGCACATCTTGTCAGCTTTCTTTTATGCTATAATCCTTTTACGCATATATTATCTGACACTTTGTGCAGCACTAGAACCCGGTAAGCGATAACGAGCTCAAGGCTCCATATCATTACTTTATTTCTCTGTTTCTTTCTCAAAAGAAGGAAGGTTCCCTCGCCCACAAGGTCTACCAGGGGGGGAGGAGAAGATAATGGTGTGGACCAGGCCGTTCAAGAAAGTTTCTCCTTGCCGGGAAGCAGACGACAGAAAAGCTAAGTTGCTAAAGCTTGAGCAATCAGTTTTTTAAGTTTTTGAGTTATTTCCCTTGAACGACCGTGCTTTGTATGGAAACCTGTGCGTGGAGGAACCAACTCGTAGCTAGTTGCGCCTTTATTTTGTTTCGAGCCCGCTCAACAACTTAAGCCAACTGCTAGTGCCCTTACTTTTGCTTCGAGTCCGCTCAGCAACTTAAGTGAGCTGCTAGCGCCCTTACTTTGTTTCGAGTTCGCTCAACAACTTAAGAGAGCTGCAACTAGTTGCGACAAGGTTGCTTGTCGATAGCGACCCCACCAGCAGGCTGCTGAAGTTCCGCACTCGGCGCTCGCGGCAAGGGTGTCCGCACCGGCAAGTTTCCCTAGAAAGCGTAGGGCAGAACCATACAAGGCCAAGAGTCGAGTAAAGGAAGTAACACAGCAATTTTTTGCCTAAGATAGAGTTATATTACAGAAATAACTTGTCGCGCCTCTAATAAAGTGTTCCCATGACATGACTGGCAGCGACAAGAAAAGAAGAAAACGGACGGCCTAATCTACGCGACCGCCGTCAACCCTCTTGACCTCGTTCACCATGCCCACAATGGGTGCGACAAGGGCCTTAAGTGCGTCAAGATCAGCGTCCGCCGGCAGCTTCTTGAGGACGTTGGTTAGGTTGAGGCCCGGATTGCGGAAGGCCACCTTCACCAGCACCTTCTCCAGAACTCCGGCGCAAATCGAGCGTGACTCGTCGGCCAACTGCTTTGGGATCCGTTCCCGGAGTTGCTGGAGCGCCGCCGCCACACCTTTGAAGAACAGAGTGAGCTTGGCGCTGGGTTGGAGGTTCTCGTCGGAGGAGTACCCGAAGCCTTCCACCCCCAAATGCACCAGCTCCTCTTCGATGACTGCAGCAATATTCACAAGACCCTCCGTCCAGAGCTCCACGGTATCTCTGAGGAGATTCTGGGTTTCGGCGGCTCTCGCCAGCAGCGCCTCGTTGGCCTCGATGTCCTTCTTCAAGTCTGCCTCCCGTTTCCTGGCGCTGTCCAACGTCTCCGTCAAGGTGGCCAGCTTCAGCTCCAGATCAGCGTTGGAATCCTTGGCGGCACGCAGCTCTTTGCCCTTTTCGGAGAGTTGGCCCTGCAACTCACCGTGGGCAAGGGCGTCCTTCTCGCGCTCTAGCTTGAGCGCGGCAAGCTCTTTGCCACCAACCCTCAGATCAGTTTCTAGCTGCGCCACCTTTGCCTCCAAGTCTTTCTTGGCGGCCTTGGCAGCCGCAGCCGTATCCTTTGCCTCTTGGAGCGTCCCGCTAAGTGCCCGTTCGCGCGCGGCAAGCTCCTCTTCATGGCTGTCGAGGTTCACTTTCCGCTGAGTCAGCTCGCCTTCTCGCGCGTACAGCTTCTCGCCGGTGAGCCGCTGCTGCTCTTCAGCTTTAGCCTTCTCGAGGAGGAAGGCCTTCCGCTCCTCAGCAAGCTACTCCCGCTCCTTCGCCAAGGCCCGGAGAGTTTCTTGGCGAAGACCCCGGAGCTCCTCCGTGCGCTTCTCTATGTCCACGCTCGCCCTCGCGACAAGCGCTTCCCGGGACTCCAACTTGACCTGGCGGGCGCGGTAGAGCGCCAGCAGCCTCCGTAGCAACCGCTCCTCCTCAGGCTCGCCGCTGCTGCTTCCCAGCGAGTCGACGATCGACAACCCGGTGGAGGCAAGCACCTCCCCATCCAGAGCTTCTCCTTCCACCGGCGCCCTGGAGCTCGACGTCCAGGGGAGCTTGATGAAGATGCCCTCGCTAGCCTTCAGATAGGCGCCGGACTGGGGCTCCTCGGAGCCTGACGCTGCGGCAGCGGCGGAGGGATCGACGGTCGGTGTAGCGCCCGGCGCTCCTGCGGCCTCAGGGCCATCAGTGCGATCGCCAGATCCCCCGCCAGCTTCTTCGGCAGCAGTCTTGGCGGCCTCTTCGCCAGTGGGCACGTTAGCGCCGGCTCCTTCTTCGGTGGTCGCGGCATCATCAGTATTGCCGCGCGCGTCTTCCTCGCCGCCCGCCTCGGTCTCCATCGGATCCGTGGAGGGTGGGTCTGACGACCAAAGAAGAAGGAGAAATCAAACAAGCGTTCGAGAAGAGAAATCAGCAGAAGACTACAAGGAAAGTTTCGGGCAAGAAGGGCTACCTGTGCTAGGATCTGCCGTCGTGACCTCCACCACCGGCGGATCGTTAGCGCTGTCCCTTGCCGGAGACTCCTCCCTTGCCGGAGGCTCCTCCCTTACCGGAGGACGCTCCCTTGCCGGGGAGTCCGCCCTTGGCGGCGTAGTCGAAGCAGACGACGAGTCGGAGGAGATCACCACGCCCTCCTGATCAAGCTGTTCTGCTCCTGCACAAACAAACCAGTGATCAGATGTCAACAAAGGAAAAGAGCAACCACGCGCACCCAGAAGCAGAAAGTAAACCAAATTCTCACGCTGGGGGCTGCGCTGGGGGCTGCTCTGCAAAGCGGTGGCCGGATCCGGCAAGGTGGTCTCGGGCGCGCCTCCTGTCGTCACAGTGGGCTCGTCCTCAATGACCACCACCTGAGCCTTGGCCCTCTTCGCCGCCCTCTGGGCCAGAGTCCTGAAAAGGAAGAGTCCAGGATGGGTCAGATCAGATGCAAGATAACATCAGCAAGTTGAAGAACTACCAGAACAACAAGGGAATCTTACTCTTCTTCATCTTCCTCGTCGGAGCTGAGCGCGGAGAGGCCGAAGTTCGGCCCATCTCCGGCACGACGAGGTGGAGGGGTGGGATCCCTTGGCCGCTTGGCGGGGGCTGCGGCGCCAGCCCGAGATGACCCCGCTTCAGTCGTCGCTGCGACAGGAGGCGCTCCCACGGCAACCGTACTTGCCACGGTAGAGCGCGTCGCGCGACACTGCGGCTGTTGGCCCACTTGCCGCCCTGCTACGTCGCCAACCCTGTGGAGGCGCCTTCTTGGCTGCGTTGCGGGCCCTGCTCGCGGCAAGCTCCTCGGAGATGGCGGGCCGCTCGCACCCCCGGCGGGCTCGTTCGACTCGGCATCGGGCGCGGCGAGCTCTTCTTCCTCTTCGGGCTGCTCCCGTTCGGCAATACTCATCGCCAACGCCGCGTCCGCTTCCTCCACGGTGAACCCGAATTCACCCGCGGCCGCGGCTGCCGCCGCCTCTTCCGCCCTGGTGGCGATGCGCTCCATCTCTTGCTCAGTGGTGTCGCGGGTGAGGAGCTTCTTCTCGTCAGCATTGACCGCCACCTCCACTAGGTTGTCAAAGAACTGTTGCACGACGTCGCCGGCGGGCTCTTGCCAAGTTGGAGCAATCCCGTGCGAGTCACACAATGGCATCATGGCGCAGATGCGGTCGCGCAAAGAGTTGTTGCACAGAGGAACGACGCCTGTCGGCAACCTGAACCACTCGGGATGCTGTGGGTCGTGCTTGAATATCTCCTTGAGTATCCCGTCCAACTCCATGACGGTGAAGTTGAAGTTGAGGCCTGGGCGCAACCTCATGATATCTGCCGGGCCTCCAAATTCCCAGGCAGGTCTCCCCCTCGCCTGTAGAGGGGCGATGCGCCGGCGAAGGAAATCTGCGCCAACAGCTCCTACAGTCGGCCCGGCAAGCCTGAGGCGCAAGATCCGAGTGATGGCGATCGTCAGCTTGTCGTCGTCCACGGACAGAGCGCTCCAGTCATTGCCACGCACTGCTGGGGCTTGACGCAGGGCAGTGAACGGCTGTGGGCTCTCTTCTACAACCCATCACCAATCAGCCCTCCACTCGTCCCACTTGCTGCGGAGCTCCCCCTCCAGATAGGTCTCCTTCTTGCCAGCCCGCGAGATCCAGGCGATCCCGCCGGCAAGAGGTTCCCCTCTCTCAACACGAGGCATAAAGAAATGGCGGAAGAGAGCTACGTTGGGGTGGACTCCGACAAAGTTTTCGCATAGATGGGCGAAAACTGCCATGGTCAGGACGGCGTTGGGGGTAAAGTCAAGGAGGTGGAGTCCATAGGTGTTCATGACGTCGCAAAAGAAATCAGAGAATGGCGGGCAGAGCCCGCAGTAGAAGAACACGGCGAAGAAAGGATATTCGCCAACTGGAGCTGCTTGCGAGGCGACAGCGGAGAGTACCTTCATGCGCGGATGCGCCCGCGTCTCCGTCGACCAGAAGAGATAGTACCACTCCCTCAG
>NC_041384.1:144124901-144205252 GCF_002162155.2 Triticum dicoccoides
GGTCGACTTCACAGCTTTCCCGGCCACGGCCTTCGCGGCCTTCCCCCTCCCGGACTTCGGAGGCATGGCGGAGGCGATGGGGGAGATCGACGGCGTTGGTGGTGGCGACGGCGATGGGAGCGGAGCGCTGCTCTCTTTCGACTTTGGAAGCGGAAGAGGGCGGCGGAGGTTTCTGAGATTGCAGCAGCAAATGGCGAAGATAGGGGAAATACCCCTGTTTCCCCTGCTTATAAGGGGGACGGGGCGGACGTTTCGACCTTCCAAGTACACAACCACCCACGATCTCTCCCACGACGCCGCGATTGACGCGGGCCGTTGCGGGGGGCACGGTGGATACGGAGTTAGATTCGGCGTGACCTAGGCCGCGCGTGCCCGTGCACTGTTTTGGGCCTGGCCCAACAGCGCTCGGCACTGTGTATGGCCCAGGCCCGGGGGCTCCTGTCGGTGTACTAGAGTAGGGGTACCCTAGTATCCCGAACTCGTGCACAGGCAGTTGCAGCACCCCGCGGCAAGGCTTGCCGGGTGACCGCCAAGACCCTCCGTGGATCCCTTGAAGACCATTCAAGAACAAAGTACTCAAACCAAGGCCCCGGCAAGAGGAGCTTGCCGGGAAGGCCAAACAAGGCCCCGGCAAGAGGATCTTGCCGGGAAGAGACAAGACCCCGGCAAGAGGAGCTTGCCGGGAAGGCTACTCAAGGCATACCAAGAAAGCTTGCCGCGACGCGCCCTGCATCCCGGCAAGATCTGGCGAGGCGGACGCGACAAGACGACGGCCGCGGCAAGGAGCTTGCCGCGGGAAACCCCCACTTCGTGCCCGCGCTCCAGCACACCTGCTAACGTGTCACTCTGGGACTCTCCCAAGCACACGTGGCAGGAGGCCGTGCAGCTAGGGGTACGTGGTGGCAAGCGGAGATGAAGAGAAGCCCATCGTGGCAAACGGTGGCGCTCCTAACGGTCACCTTTTGCACTGTTTAGGAGACTCAGACAGGCATTTAATGCCCTTGTCCCCTGCCGTCAGAGTTAGGTAGGGTGCACTGTATCCACAGTAGCGGTAGCTGCACCTACCGCATCCTTTTCCATTTTTACCCTTCTAGTCTACGTTGCCACCTGTGGGTAACCCCTTGAAAGTATAAAAGGAGGCCCAAGCGCAATGTAGAGGAGGTTCGGCCAGTTCGGCTCATTGGAGATACCAGAAACACTCCCACGCTCAGTCTGGTAGCGTCGATCGCTCCTGAGAAAAGATCCAATACACACAAACAAGCAGCAGTAGGGTTTTACGCATCCGTGCGGCCCGAAGCTGGGTAAAATCCCCCCCGCGTGCACCGCCTCGATCCGCTCTTTGTGCGCTCTCCGCCTCCCACCGAACTGAAAGGGGCCCTGTCCCCATAGGTGTTGGTGGAATCAGAAACCCCCGACAATATTCTTAAGTTGTTAAGGGAAAGGGTACCATAATTCATGAAAGAATAGAAGAAAGCCCATCTCGGATCGATAAATTATAAGAAATTTTTCCTAATCTAAGCACAGCTTTCGCTTCCGCTAAAACTATCGAAAAAACTCCCGTAAAGATTGGTAGAGCTACCAAGAACAAGGGTGTAACATCTAGTAATGGTAATAAAGAAGATCTTAAGATGATTGGTATTCACCCAGATTTTGTTGAAGTGATAAGAGATCCTTTTTGCAAGAATGAAATCTTTGGATTTATTCCTAGAAGTGTTGTTATTAAAAATCTTTATGCTAAATATTTGAAGGATTCTAAGTGTTTGATTGAAGAGTTGGACAAAGATGACAAAACTTAGATCCTTGCTTTATTCCTAGCTAAGGGAATAAAACTAAGCGCTTGTTGGGAGGCAACCCAATGAATAAAATTTATTTTTGCTTTTTGCTTCCTGATTTTGAGTGTTAGCATAATTATGCTACTGTTATGATTGTGTATTTTATGTTTTCATTAGTATTTGTGCCAAGTAAAGCCTTTAGGATCTTCTTGGGTGATAGTTGTTTGATCTTTTGCGCGATGTGGCCCACAGAGCACCTCCTCCACCTCCTCATCAAGACGCCATTGTCGAGCCAAGGCGCGAAGTCCTGCGGCGCGACCCGCCGCACAGGGCGCCGGTGCGTGAAGACGAAAGATGCCAGGTGGTCCAACGGTCGCATGAAGATGCTCGAGCACTCCCAGCGCTGCCACGTCAAGACCGCGCAATGCCTGTGGCGGTGGCGCGCGAGCGCCAAGATCAAGCTCCACCTCCATGACGGGCCCCTGTGACCACAACGGGTTGCCGCGCCTTCACTCCGGAGCTGCGCAGCGTCGTCTGCTACCTCTTGAGCGCTGCATTGGTTTTCCCTTGAAGAGGAAAGGGTGATGCAGTAAAGCAGTGTAAGTATTTCCCTCAGTTTTGAGAACCAAGGTATCAATCTAGTAGGATACCACGCGCAAGTCACCTCGTACCTACACACGCAAATAAGAACCTCGCAACCAACGCGATGAAGGGGTTGTCAATCCCTTCACGGCCACTTGCAAGAGTGAGATCTGATAGAGATAATAATAATAAGATAAATATTTTTGGTATTTTTATGATGTAGATTGAAAGTAAAGATTGCAAAATAAAGTAGATGCGAAACTTATATGATGGGAAAAAACCCGGGGGCATTAGGTTTCACTAGTGGCTTCTCTCAAGATATCATAAGTATTACGATGGGTGAAAAATTATTGTCGAGCAATTGATAGAAAAGCCAATAATTATGAGAATATCTAGGCATGATCATGTATATAGGCATCACGTACGTGACAAGTAGACCAACTCCTGCCAGCATCTACTACTATTACTCCACACATCGACCGCTATCCAGCATGCATCTAGAGTATTAAGTTCATAAGAACAGAGTAACGCCTTAAGAAAGATGACATGATGTAGAGGGATAAACTCATGCAATATGATGTAAACCCCATATTTTTATCCTCGATGGCAACAATACAATAAGTGTCGTTTCCCTTTCTGTCACTGGGATTGAGCATCGCAAGATTAAACCCAAAGCTAAGCACTTCTCCCATTGCAAGAAAGGTCAATCTAGTAGGCCAAACCAAACTGATAATTCGAAGAGACTTGCAAAGATAAACCAATCATACATAAAAGAATTCAGAGGAGATTCAAATATTGTTCATAGATAAACTTGATCATAAACCCACAATTCATCGGATCTCGACAAACACACCGCAAAATAAGATTACATGGAATAGATCTCCAAGAGAATCGAGGAGAACTTTGTATTGAGATCCAAAGAGAGAGAAGAAGCCATCTAGCTACTAGCTGTGGACCCGAAGGTCTGAAGTAAACTACTCACACATCATCGGAGCGGCCATGGAGTTGATGTAGAGGCCCTCCGTGATCAATGCCCCCTCCGGTGGAGCTCCGGAAAAGGCCCCAAGATGGGATCGCTTGGGTACATAAGGTTGCGGCGGTGAAATAGGGTTTCGTGGTGCTCCTGGATGTTCCTGAGGTATATGGATATATATAGGAGGAAGAAGTATGTCGGTGGAGCAACGAGGGGCCCACGAGGGTGGAGGGCGCGCCCGGGGGGTGGGCACCCCCTGCCTCATGGCCTCCTCGATTGTTTCTTGATGTCCACTCCAAGTCTCCTGGATCATGTTTGTGCTACCGAAGGTTCCATTCCGTTTGGACTCCGTTTGATATTCCTTTTCGGCGAAACTCTAAAATAGGCAAAAAAACAGCAATTTGGGTTGGGCCTCCGGTTAATAGGTTAGTCCCAAAAATAGTATAAAAGTGTAAAAATAAGCCCATTAACATCCAAAATAGATAATCTAATAGCATCGAGCAATCAAAAATTATAGATATGTTGGAGACGTATCAAGCATCCCCAAGCTTAATTCCTGCTCGTCCTCGAGTAGGTAAATGATAAAAACAGAATTTTTGATGTGGAATGCTTCCTAACATATTTCTCAATGTAATTTTTCTTTATTGTGGCATGAATGTTCATATCCGAAAGATTCAAGATAAAAGTTTAATATTGACATAGAAATAATAATAATACTTCAAGCATACTAAGTAAGGAATCATGTCTTCTCAAAATATCATGGCCAAAGAAAGTTATCCCTACAAAATCATATAGTCTCGCTATGCTCTATCTTCATCACACAAAATATTAAATCATGCACAACCCTGATGACAAGCCAAGCAATTGTTTCATACTTTTGATGTTCCCAAACTTTTTCAATCTTCACGCAATATATGAGCGTGAGCCATGGATATAGCACTATGGTGGAATAGAATGGGTGTTGTGGAGAAGACAAAAAAGGAGAATATAGTCTCACATCAACTAGGCGTATCAATGGGCTATGGAGATGCCCATTAATAGATATCAATGTGAGTGAGTAGGGATTGCCATGCAACGGATGCACTAGAGCTATAAGTGTATGAAAGCTCAAGAAAAGAAACTAAGTGGGTGTGCATCCAACTTGCTTGCTCACGAAGACCTAGGGCAATTTGAGGAAGCCCATCATTGGAATATACAAGCCAAGTTCTATAATGTAAAATTCCCACTAGTTTATGGAAGTGACAACATAGGAGACTCTCTATCATGAAGATCATGGTGCTACTTTGAAGCACAAGTGTGGAAAAAGGATAGTAACATTGTCCCTTCTCTCTTTTTCTCTCATTTTTTTATTTTTTTATTTGGGCCTTCTTTCCTTTTTTTTTCTTTTGGCCTCTTTTCTTTTTTTTCATCCGGAGTCTCATCCCGACTTGTGGGGGAATCATAGTCTCCATCATCCTTTCCTCACTGGGACAATGCTCTAATAATGATGATCATCACACTTCTTTTTACTTACAACTCAAGAATAACAACTCAATACTTAGAACAAAATATGACTATGTGAATGCCTCCGGCGGTGTACCGGGATATGCAATGAATGAAGAGCGACATGTATGAAAAAATTATGAACGGTGGCTTTGCCACAAATACGATGTCAACTACATGATCATGCATGGCAATATGACAATGATGAAGCGTGTCATAATAACGGAACGGTAGAAAGTTGCATGGCAATATATCTCGGAATGGCTATGGAAATGCCATAATAGGTAGGTATGGTGGCTGTTTTGAGGAAGGTATATGGTGGGTTTATGGTACCAGCAAAAGTTGCGCGGTACTAGAGAGGCTAGCAATGGTGGAAGGGTGAGGGTGCGTATAATCCATGGACTCAACATTAGTCATAAAGAACTCACATACTTATTGCAAAAATCTTTTAGTTATCGAAACAAAGTACTAGGCGCATGCTCCTAGGGGGATAGATTGGTAGGAAAATACCATCGCTCGTCCCCGACCGCCACTCATAAGGAAGGCAATTAATAAATAAATCATGCTTCGACTTCATCACATAACGGTTCACCATACGTGCATGCTACGGGAATCACAAACTTAAACACAAGTATTTTTGAGATTCACAACTACTCAACTAGCATGACTCTAATATCACCATCTCCATATCTCAAAACAATCATCAAGTATCAAACTTTTCTTAGTTTTCAATGCACTTATATGAACCCTTTATTATGCCTAAAGGCAAATTGCCATGTTGTTCTAAAGGACTCTCAAAATAATATAAGTGAAGCATGAGAGATCAATTATTTCTATAAAATAGAACCACCGCCGTGCTCTAAAAGATATAAGTGAAGCACTAGAGCAAAAACTATATAGCTCAAAAGATATAAGTGAAGCACATTGAGTATTCTAATAAATTCTAATTCATGTGTGTCTCTCTCAAAAGGTGTGTACAGCAAGGATGATTGTGGTAAAATAAAAAGCAAAGACTCAAATCATACAAGACGCTCCAAGCAAAACACATATCATGTGGCGAATAAAAATATAGCTCCAAGTAAAGTTACCGATGAACGAAGACGAAAGAGGGGATGCCTTTCGGGGCATCCCCAAGATTAGGCTTTTTTGTGTCCTTGTATTTTAACTTGGGGTGCCATGGGCATCCCCAATCTTAGGCTCTTGCCACTCCTTGTTCCATAATCCATCAAATCTTTACCCAAAACTTGAAAACTTCACAACACAAAACTTAACAGAAAAATCTCGTGAGCTCCGTTCGCGAAAGAAAAGAAAACACCACTTCAAGGTATTGTAATGAACTCATTATTTATTTATATTGGTGTTAAACCTACTTTATTCCAACTTCTCTATGGTTTCGTGGTGCTCCTGGATGTTCTCTGGGTATATGGATATATATATAGGAGGAAGAAGTGTGTCGGTGGAGCAACGAGGGGCCCACGAGGGTGGAGGGCACACCCCCTGCCTCGTGGCCTCCTCGATTGTTTCTTGACGTCCACTCCAACTCTCCTGGATCACGTTTGTTCCAAAAATAACGCTCCCAAAGGTTTCATTACGTTTGGACTCCGTTTGATATTCCTTTTCGGCGAAACTCTAAAATAGGCAAAAGAACAGCAATTCGGGTTGAGCCTCCGGTTAATAGGTTAGTCCCAAAAATAATATAAAAGTGTAAAAATAAGCCCATTAACATCCAAAATAAATAATGTAATAGCATGGAGCAATCAAAAATTATAGATACGTTGGAGGCGTATCATCATCAGGCCGGGGAAGTTCAAGCCCGACCTGCCTCCACGCTACGACGGCACCCCCGACCCTGTTGAGTTCCTACAGCTCTACGAACTGAGTATCGAGGCGGCCAACGGTGACGAGAAGGTTATGGCGAACTGGTTTTCCATGGCCCTCAAGGATGGTGCGTGCTCGTGGCTCCAGAACCTGCCTGTGGGGTCGATCTCCTCCTGGGGCGAGATGCACGAGCGTTTCGCTGCCAACTTCTAGGGCACCCGCGACCGCTCGTCGGCTGCGGGTGACCTGAGGCGCATCAAGCAGCAGTCAGGGGAGACCCTGTAGAAGTACATACAACGCTTCAGCAGGGTTCATCTCAAGATCCCCAAGGTGTCGGACGAGGCTATCATCTCCGCGTTCGCTGATGGCGTCCGCGACGTCAAGGTGAAGGAGGAGCTCACCATACATGAGGACATGTGCACGGCCCTGGAGATGTTCAACATGGCGACAAAGTGCACAAGAGCTGAGGAGGGACGCATCTCCCTCCTCGAGCTCCCTGAAGCTAATCCAGAGGATAAGGAAACCAAGGCCAAGGATGTGAAGCGCAAGGGAGCAGTCGTGCTCGCGTCCGAGCCAGAGATGAAGCCCGGTTGCGATCACCCGTAGTCATCCAAGGGCAGCCGCTCGTTCTGCATCTTCCACAACATGCACAACCACAACACCAACGACTTTCAGGAGCTCAGGGCCATCCGCAACGGGCACCTCGGTCGTCACCCCGAGCGCAACGATCGAGGCTACGGCCGTAGAGGGGAGTCCTGCTCCCTCCTAGTAGGAGTAGGAAAGGGGAGTCCTGCTCCTACTAGGAGGAGGACTTCTCCTCCTGGCGCGCCCTGCAAAGGCCGACTGGCCTCCCCCCTTGCTCCTTTATATACGGGGGCAGGGGCACCCTAGGATACACAAGTTGATTGTTCCAAGCCGTGTGCGGTGCCCCCCTCCACCATAATCCACCTCGATCATATCATAGCGGTGCTTAGGCGAAGCCCTACGTCGGTAGCAACATCATCACCGTCATCACGTCCTCGTGCTGACGGGACTCTCCTGTGAAGCTCTGCTGGATTGGAGTTCGTGGGACGTCATCGAGTTGAATGTGTGCTGAATTCGGAGGTGCCGTACGTTTGGTACTTGGATCGGTCGGATCGTGAACATGTACAACTACATCAACTGCGTTCTCATAACGCTTCCGCTTACGGTCTACGAGGGTACGTAGACGATACTCTCCTCTCTTGTTGCTATGCATCACCATGACCTTGCATGTGCGTAGGATTTTTTTTAATTACTACGTTCCACAACAGTGGCATCCGAGCCAGGTTTATGCGTAGATGTTATATGCACGAGTAGAACACAAGTGATTTGTGGGCGATACAAGTCATACTGCTTACCAGCATGTCATACTTTGGTTCGGCGGTATTGTTGGATGAAGCGGCCCGGACCGACATTACGCGTACGCTTATGCGAGACTGGTTCTACCGACATGCTTTGCACATAGGTGGCTGGTGGGTGTCAGTTTCTCCAACTTTAGTTGAACCGAGTGTGACTACGCCCGGTCCTTGTTAAAGGTTAAAACAACACTAACTTGACGAAATATCGTTGTGGTTTTGATGCGTAGGTAAGAACGGTTCTTGCTCAGCCCGTAGCAGCCACGTAAAACTTGCAACAACAAAGTAGAGGATGTCTAACTTGTTTTTGCAGGGCATGTTGTGATGTGATATGGTCAAAGCATGATGCTATATTTTATTGTATGAGATGATCATGTTTTGTAACGGAGTTATCGGCAACTGGCAGGAGCCATATGGTTGTCACTTTATTGTATGTGATGTCTACTACACAACCTTCTTCTTGTAGACGTTGTTGGGCCTCCAAGTGCAGAGGTTTGTAGGACAGTAGCAAATTTCCCTCAAGTGGATGACCTAAGGTTTATCAATCCATGGGAGGCGTAGGATGAAGATGGTCTCTCTCAAACAACCCTGCAACCAAATAACAAAGAGTCTCTTGTGTCCCCAACACGCCCAATACAATGGTAAATTGTATAGGTGCACTAGTTCGGTGAAGAGATGGTGATACAAGTGCAATATGGATATTAGATAATGGTTTTTGTAATCTGAAAATATAAAAACAACAAGGTAGCAAGTGGTAAAAGTGAGCACAAACGGTATTGCAATGCTAGGAAACAAGCCCTAGGGTTCATACTTTCACTAGTGCAGGTTCTCTCAATAATAATAACATAATTGGATCATATAACTATCCCTGAACATGCAACAAAGAGTCACTCCAAAGTCACTAATAGCGGAGAACAAACGAAGAGATTATTGTAGGGTACGAAACCACCTCAAAGTTATCCTTTTTGATCGATCTATTCAAGAGTCCGTAGTAAAATAACATGAAGCTATTCTTTACGTTCAATCTATCCTAGAGTTCGTACTAAAATAACACCTTAAGACACAAATCAATCAAAACCCTAATGTCACATAGATACTCTAATGTCACCTCAAGTATCCGTGGGTATGATTATACGATATGCATCACACAATCTCATATTCATCTATTCAACCAACACAAAGAACTTCAAAGAGTGCCCCAAAGTTTCTACCGGAGAGTCAAGACAAAAACGCGTGCCAACCCCTAGGCATAAGTTCACGAGGTCACGGAACTCGCAAGTTGATCACCAAAACATACATCAAGTGGATCACGTGATATCCCATTGTCACCACAGATAAGCACATGCAAGACATACATCAAGTGTTCTCAAATCCTTAAAGACTCAATCCGATAAGATAACTTCAAAGGGAAAACTCAATTCATCACAAGAGAGTAGAGGGGGAGAAACATCATAAGATACAACTATAATAGCAGAGCTCGCGATACATCAGGATCGTGCCAAATCAAGAACACGAGAGAGAGAGATCAAACACATAGCTACTAGTACATACCCTCAGCCCCGAGGGAGAACTACTCCCTCCTCGTCATGGAGAGCACCGGGATGATGACGATGGCCACCGGAGAGGGATTCCCCCCTCCGGCAGGGTGCCAGAACGGGTCTAGATTGGTTTTTGGTGGCTACGGAGGCTTCTGGCGGCAGAACTCCCCATCTAGGTTATTTTCTGGAGGTTTATGTATTATAGGAATTTTTGGCATAGGTCTCATGTCAAGAGGTGCCCGAGTCGTCCACGAGGTAGGCCCACGCGCCTGGGGGGGTGGGCGCGCCCCCCACCCTCGTGGACGGCCCGGGACTCTCCTGGCCCAACTCTGTTACTCCGGGGTCTTCTTTTGGTCCCTAAAAAATCGTCAAAAATTGGCATGTCAATTGGACTCTGTTTGGTATTCCTTTTCTCCAAAACTCAAAAACAAGGAAAGAACAGAAACTAGCACTGG
This sequence comes from Triticum dicoccoides, assembly GCF_002162155.2. Taxonomy (NCBI): domain Eukaryota; kingdom Viridiplantae; phylum Streptophyta; class Magnoliopsida; order Poales; family Poaceae; genus Triticum; species Triticum dicoccoides. Next base: position 144,134,898 of record NC_041384.1, read on the forward strand.
GCTCTAGGTTAATAGGTTAGTCCCAAAAATCATATAAAATAGCATATAAATGCATATAAAACATTCAAGGTTGATAATATAATAGCATGGAACAATCAGAAATTATAGATACGTTGGAGACATATCAGTATGCAATAGTCGTAGAAGCAATATTTTGCGAGACGGCAACGATGCTACGATGGAGATCAAGGTGTCGCGCCGGTGACGATGGTGATCATGACGGTGCTTTGGAGATGGAGACCAAAGGCACAAGATGATGATGGCCATATCCTATCACTTATATTGATTGCATGTGATGTTTATCCTTTATGCATCTTATTCTGCTTGATTGATGGTAGCATTATAAGATGATCTCTCACTAAATTTCAAGGTACAAGTGTTCTCCCTAAGTATGCACCATTGCCAAAGTTCGCCGTGCTGAGACACCACGTGATGATCGGGTGTGATAAGCTCTACGTTCACATACAACGGGTGCAAGCCAGTTTTGCACACGCAGAAATACTCAGGTTAAACTTGACGAGCCTAGCATATGCAGATATGGCCTCGGAACACTGAGACCAAAAGGTCGAGCATGAATCATATAGTAGATATGATCAACATAGTGATGTTCACCATTGAAAACTACTCCATTTCATGTGATGATCGGTCATGGTTTAGTTGATTTGGATCATGTGATCACTTAGATGATTAGAGGGATGTCTATCTAAGTGGGAGTTCTTAAATATGATTAATTGAACTTTAATTTATCATGAACTTAGTACCTGATAGTATTTTGCTTGTCTATGTTGTTGTAGATAGATGGCCCGTCTTGTTGTTCCGTTGAATTTCAATGCGTTCCTTGAGAAAGCAAAGTTGAAAGATGATGGTAGCAATTACACGGACTGGGTCCGTAACTTGAGGATTATCCTCATTGTTGCACAGAAGAATTACGTCCTGGAAGCACCGCTAGGTGCCAAACCTGCTACAGGAGTTGAACCAGATGTTATGAACATCTGGCAAAGCAAAGCTGATGACTACTCGATAGTTCAGTGTGCCATGCTTTATGGCTTAGAACCGGGACTTCAACAATGTTTTGAATGTCATGGAGCATATGATATGTTCGAGGAGTTGAAGTTAATATTTCAAGCAAATGCCCGGATTGAGAGATATGAGGTCTCCAATAAGTTCTACAGCTGCAAGATGGAGGAGAATAGTTCTGTCAGTGAACATATACTCAGAATGTCTGGGTATAACAATCAGTTGATTCAACTGGGAGTTAATCTTCTGGATGATAGTGTCATTGATAGAATTCAATCACTGCCACCAAGCTACAAGATCTTCGTGATGAACTATAACATGCAAGGGATGGATAAGACCATTCCCAAGCTCTTCGCAATGCTAAAGGCTGTGGAGGTAGAAATCAAGAAGGAGCATCAAGTGTTGATGGTCAAAAAGACCACCAGTTTCAAGAAAAAGGGTAAAGGGAAGAAGAAAGGGAACTTCAAGAAGAACGGCAAACAAGTTGCTGCTCAAGAGAAGAAACCCAAGTCTGGACCTAAGCCTGAGACTGAGTGCTTCTACTGCAAAGGGACTGGTCACTGGAAGCGGAACTGCCCCAAGTATATGGCGAATAAGAAGGATGGCAAGGTGAACAAAGGTATATGTGATATACATGTTATTGATGTGTACCTTACTAAAGCTTGCAGTATCACCTGGGTATTTGATACTGGTTATGTTGCTAATATTTGCAACTCGAAACAGGGACTACGGATTAAGCAAAGATTGGCTAAGGACGAGGTGACGATGTGCGTGGGAAATGGTTCCAAAGTCGATGTGATCGTTGTCGGCACGCTACCTCTACATCTACCTCTGCGATTAGTTTTAGACCTGAATAATTGTTATTTGGTGCCAGCGTTGAGCATGAACATTATATCTGGATCTTGTTTGATGCGAGATGGTTATTCATTTAAATCAGAGAATAATGGTTGTTCTATTTATATGAGTAATATCTTTTATGGTCATGCACCCTTGAAGAGTGGTCTATTTTTAATGAATCTCGATAGTAGTGATACACATATTCATAATGTTGAAGCCAAAAGATGAAGAGTTGATAATGATAGTGCAACTTATTGGTGGCACTGCCGTTTAGGTCATATTGGTGTAAAGCGCATGAAGAAACTCCATTCTGATGGACTATTGGAATCACTTGATTATGAATCACTTGGTACTTGCGAACCATGCCTCATGGGAAAGATGACTAAAATGCCATTCTCCGGAACTATGTAGCGAGCAACAGATTTGTTGGAAATCATACATACTGATGTATGTGGTCCGATGAATGTTGAGGCTCGCGGCGGGTATCGTTATTTTCTCACCTTCACAGATTATTTGAGCAGATATGGGTATATCTACTTGATGAAACATAAGTCTGAAACATTTGAAAAGTTCAAAGAATTTCAGAGTGAAGTGGAAAATCATCGTAACAAGAAAATAAAGTTTCTAAGATCTGATCGTGGAGGAGAATATTTGAGTTACGAGTTTGGTCTTCATTTGAAACAATGCGCAATAGTTTCGCAACTCACGCCACCTGAAACACCACCGCATAATGGTGTGTCCGAACGTCGTAATCGTACTTTACTAGATATGGTGCGATCTATGATGTCTCTTACTGATTTACCGATATCGTTTTGGGGTTATGCTTTAGAGACAGCTGCATTCACGTTAAATAGGGCACCATCCAAATCTGTTGAAACGACGCCTTATGAACTATGGTTTGGCAAGAAACCAAAGTTGTCGTTTCTTAAAGTTTGGGGTTGCGATGCTTATGTGCAAAAGCTTCAACCTGATAAGCTCGAATCTAAATTGGAGAAATGTGTCTTCATAGGATACCCAAAGGAGACTGTTGGGTACACCTTCTATCATAGATCCATTCTAGAGAGGGAGTTTCTCTCGAAAGAAGTGAGTGGGAGGAAAGTGGAACTTGATGAGGTAACTGTACCTGCTCCCTTATCGGAAAGTAGTCCATCACAAAAACCCGGTTCCTGTGACACCTACACCAATTAGTGAGGAAGCCAATGATGATGATCATGAAACTTTAGATCAAGTTACTACCGACCCTCATAGGTCAACCAAAGTAAGATCCGCACTAGAGTGGTACGGTAATCCTGTTCTAGAGGTCATGTTACTTGACCATGACGAACCTACGAACTATGAGGAAGCGATAATGAGCCCAGATTCCACAAAATGGCTTGAGGCCATGAAACGTGAGATGGGATCCATGTATGAGAACAAAGTGTGGACTTTGGTTGACTTGCCCGATGATCAACAAGCCATCGAGAATAAATGGATCTTCAAGAAGAAGACTGACGCTGATGGTAACGTTACTGTCTACAAAGCTCGACTTGTTGCGAAAGGTTTTCGACAAGATCAAGGAGTTGACTTCGATGAGACCTTCTCACCCGTAGCGATGCTTAAGTCCGTCCGAATCATGTTAGCAATTGCTGCATTTTATGATTATGAAATTTGGCAAATGGATGTGAAGACTGCATTCCTGAATGGATTTCTAGAAGAAGAGTTGTATATGATGCAACCTGAAGGTTTTATCAATCCAAAGGGTGCTAACAAAGTGTGCAAGCTCCAGCGATCCATTTATGGACTGGTGCAAGCCTCTCGGAGTTGGAATAAATGTTTTGATAATGTGATCAAAGCATATGGTTTTATACAGATTTTTGGAGAAGCCTGTTGCTACCTCTTGAGCACTTGCGTTGGTTTTCCCGTCAAGAGGAAAGGGTGGTGCAGCAAAGTAGCATAAGTATTTCCCTCAGTTTTTGAGAACCAAGGTATCAATCCAGTAGGAGGCTATGCGCGAGTCCCTCGCACCTACACAAAACAAATAAATCCTCGCAACCAACGCAATAAGGGGTTGTCAATCCCTACACAGTCACTTACGAGAGTGAGATCTGATAGATATGATAAGATAATATTTTTGGTATTTTTATGATAAAGATGCAAAGTAAAATAAAAGTAAAGTAAAAGCAAAGGAAATAACTAAGTGTTGGAAGATTAGTATGATGAAGATAGACCCGGGGGCCATAGGTTTCACTAGTGGCTTCTCTCAAGAGCAAAAGTATTTTACGGTGGGTGAACAAATTACTGTTGAGCAATTGACAGAATTGAGCATAGTTATGAGAATATCTAGGTATGATCATGTATATAGTCATCATGTCCAAGACAAGTAGACCGACTCCTGCCTACATCTATTACTATTACTCCACACATCGACCGCTATCCAGCATGCATCTAGAGTATTAAGTTCAAGAGAACAGAGTAACGCTTTAAGCAAGATGACATCATGTAGAGGGATAAACTCATGCAATATGATGAAAACTCCATCTTGTTATCCTCGATGGCAACAATACAATACGTGCCTTGCTGCCCCTACTGTCACTGGGAAAGGACACCACAAGATTGAACCCAAAGCTAAGCACTTCTCCCATTGCAAGAAAGATCAATCTAGTAGGCCAAACCAAACTGATAATTCGAAGAGACTTGCAAAGATAACCAATCATACATAAAAGAATTTAGAGAAGATTCAAATATTGTTCATAGATAAACTTGATCATAAACCCACAATTCATCGGTCTCAACAAACACACCGCAAAACAAGATTACATCGAATAGATCTCCACAAGAGAGGGGGAGAACTTTGTATTGAGATCCAAAAAGAGAGAAGAAGCCATCTAGCTAATAACTATGGACCCGAAGGTCTGAGGTAAACTACTCACACTTCATCGGAGAGGCTATGGTGTTGATGTAGAAGCCCTCCATGATCGATGCCCCCTCCGATGGAGCTCCGGAACAGACCCCAAGATGGGATCTCGTGGATACAGAAAGTTACGGCGGTGGAATTAGGGTTTTGGCTCCGTCTTTGATTGTCTGGGGGTACGTAGGTATATATAGGAGGAAGAAGTACATCAGTGGAGCAACTGGGGGCCCACGAGGGTGGAGGGCGCGCCTGGGGGGGTTGTCGTGCCCCCCTACCTCGTGGCCTCCTAGTTGGTTGCTTGACGTAGGGTCCAAGTCTCCTGGATCTTGTTCGTTCCAAAAATCATGTTCCCGAAGGTTTCATTCCGTTTGGACTCCGTTTGATATTCCTTTTCTACGAAACCCTAGAATAGGCAAAAAATAGCAATTCTGGGCTGGGCCTCCGGTTAATAGGTTAGTCCCAAAAATAATATAAAAGTGGATAATAAAGCCCAATAATGTCCAAAACAGAAGATAATATAGCATGGAGCAATCAAAAATTATAGATACGTTGGAGACGTATCAAGCATCCCCAAGCTTAATTCCTGCTCGTCCTCGAGTAGGTAAATGATAAAAACAAAAAAATTGATGTGGAATGCTACTTGGCATAATTTCAATGTAATTCTTATTAATTGTGGTATGAATATTCAGATCCGAAATATTCAAGACAAAAGTTTAATATTGACATAGAAATAATAATACTTCAAGCATACTAACTAAGCAATTATGTCTCTTCAAAATAACATGGCCAAAGAAAGTTATCCCTACAAAATCATATAGTCTAGATATGCTCCATATTCACCACACAAAGTATTTAAATCATGCACAACCCCGATGACAAGCCAAGCAATTGTTTCATACTTTTGACATTCTCAAACTTTTTCGATCTTCACGCAATACATGAGCGTGAGCCATGGACATAGCACTTTAGGTGGAATATAATGGTGGTTGTGGAGAAGAAAAAAGGGAGAAGATAGTCTCACATCAACTAGGCGTATCAACCGGCTATGGAGATGCCCATCAATAGATATCAATGTGAGTGAGTAGGGATTGCCATGCAACGGATGCACTAGAGCTATAAGTATATGAAAGCTCAAAAAGAAACTAAGTGGGTGTGCATCCAACTTGCTTGCTCACGAAGACCTAGGGCATTTTGAGGAAGCCCATCATTGGAATATGCAAGCCAAGTTCTATAATGAAAAAATCCTACTAGTATATGAAAGTGATATCATAGGAGACTCTCTATCATGAAGATCATGGTGCTACTTTGAAGCACAAGTGTGGTAAAAGGATAGTAGAATTGTCCCTTCTCTCTTTTTCTCTCATTTTTTATTGGGCCTTCTCTTTTTTTATGGCCTCTTTTTTTCGTCTGGAGTCTCATCCCGACTTGTGGCGGAATCATAGTCTCCATCATCCTTTCCTCACTTGGGACAATGCTCTAATAATGATGATCATCACACTTTTATTTACTTACAACTCAAGAATTACAACTCGATACTTAGAACAAAATATGACTCTATGTGAATGCCTCTGGCGGTGTACCAGGATATGCAATGACTCATGAGTGACATGTATGAAAGAATTATGAATGGTGGCTTTGCCACAAATACAATGTCAACTACATGATCATGCAAAGCAATATGACAATGATGGAGTGTGTCATAGTAAACGGAACGGTGGAAAGTTGCATGGCAATATATCTCGGAATGGCTATGGAAATGCCATGATAGGTAGTTATGGTGGCTGTTTTGAGGAAGGTATATGGTGGGTGTATGATACCGGCGAAAGGTGCGCGGTATTAGAGAGGCTAGCAATGGTGGAAGGGTGAGAGTGTGTATGATCCATGGACTCAACATTAGTCATAAAGAACTCATATACTTATTGCAAAAATCTACAAGCTATCAAAGCAAAGTATTACGCGCATGCTCCTAGGGGGATATATTGGTAGGAAAAGACCATCGCTCGTCCCCGACCACCACTCATAAGGAAGACAATCAATAAATAAATCATGCTCCGACTTCATCACATAACGGTTCACCATGCGTGCATGCTACGGGAATCACAAACTTTAACACAAGTATTTCTCAAATTCACAACTACTCAACTAGCATGACTCTAATATCACCATCTCCATATCTCAAAAAAATTATCAAGTATCAAACTTCTCATAGTATTCAACACACTCATAAGAGAATTTTATTATTAATCTTGTATACCTAGGATATTAGGATTATTTAAGAAAATTATCATGATATTTAAGACTCTCAAAATAATCTAAGTGAAGCATGATAGATCAATAGTTTCTATAAAACAAATCCACCACTGTGATCTAAAAGATATAAGTGAAGTACTAGAGCAAAACTATATAACTCAAAAGATATAAGTGAAGCACATAGAGTATTCTAATAATTTCCGAATCATGTGTGTCTCTCTCAAAAGGTGTGTACAGCAAGGATTATTATGGTAAACTAAAAAGACAAAGACTCAAATCATACAAGATGCTCCAAGCAAAACACATATCATGTGGTGAATAAAAATATAGCTCCAAGTAAAGGTACCGATAGAAGTAGACGAAAGAGGGGATGCCTTCCGGGGCATCCCCAAGCTTTGGCTTTTTGGTGTCCTTACATTATCTTGGGGGTGCCATGGGAATACCCAAGCTTAGGCTCTTGCCACTCCTTGTTCCATAATCCATCAAATCTTTACCCAAAGCTTGAAAACTTCACAACACAAAACTTAAAGTAGAAAATCTCGTGAGCTCCGTTAGCGAAAGAAAACAAAATACCACTTCAAGGTACTGTAATGAACTCATTATTTATTTATATTGGTGTTAAACCTACTGTATTCCAACTTCTCTATGGTTTATAAACTATTTTACTAGCCATAGATTCATCAAAATAAGCAAACAACACACGAAAATCAGAATCTGTCAAAAACAGAACAGTCTGTAGTAATCTGTAGCTAGCGCAAGATCTGGAACCCCAAAAATTCTAAAATAACTTTCTTGACGTGAGGAATTTATCTATTAATCATATGCAAAAATAATTAACTAAATAGCACTTTCCAAATAAAAATGGCAGCAGTTCTCGTGAGCGCTAAAGTTTCTGTTTTTTACAGCAAGATTAACAAGACTTTCCCCAAGTCTTCCCAACGGTTCTACTTGGCACAAACACTAATTAAACACAAAAACACAACCAAAACAGAGTCTAGATAAATTATTTATTACTAAACAGGATAAAAAAATCAAGGAATAAAAATAAAATTGGGTTGCCTCCCAACAAGCGATATCGTTTAACGCCCCTAGCTAGGCATAAAAAGCAAGGATAGATCTAGGTGTTGCCATAATAGTAAGATAGATCATTAAAACTCATTTCATATTCTCTACGTTCGGCAGCAAGTTTTCTTTGAGGCAAGAAAAATTAATCAAAAGGGCTAAATTTAATGGGACAAAAGTCCCCAAGATCAACTTTGGGAGGTATAGGTTCCTCCTTTGGCCCTTCGTATTGCACAACCAATTCATCATTATAAGCATTCTTTTGACAGAACCTTGTGAGCCTATACTCAAGAGAAGATCCTAGTTCATTATTTCGAATGGCCAAATCATCATTAAGTTCAGAAATTCTATCAACTAAAACATTGTAGGAACCCTTTTTCTTAGATTTTCATTGAAAGCAACATAGTCTAGAGATTGAAAGCGCATTATTTCTTCTTGATCAAAAAGGATAGCCTCTATGGGAGGACGGCAAGCGTCCACCTTATAATGCGCAAAGATTTCTTTGGCCTCTTTTATTATGAATCTGAACTCATGAGCCAAAAGATAGTAGCAGCACGCTTAACAAAAGAATGCTCAATATTAGAAAATTCTAGGAAAATCCTTTGTATGCAAGGGTGCATGTGCATGAATTGTCTTTCAAGTTCAACTACAAGCATGGCAATAGCGTCCGCAAGACTACTAGTTCTATGAAGGATAGAACTACCCATAGAAGGCAAAGCACCGGCACAAGTAAAGAAATCTTGGATAACTCCTTTTCCAATAATATTACCACTTCCAATACATAATTTTTTTGTATGTAAGATAGGGGGTTATTCAGCACGAGCATCAGAATTTTTCATGATATTATTATTGTCCATATCGACAATAATTTCCCCAATTTCAGACATAACGGCAGAAAGTGTAAAAGGAAAAAAGAGGCAAATAGAGAAAGAGGGGGAGGATAGAGAGAGAGAGGGCGAATAAAACGGCAAGGGTGAAGTGGGGGAGAGGAAAACGAGAGGCAAATGGAAAATAATGTAATGCGGGAGATAAGGGTTTGTGATGGGTACTTGGTATGTTGACTTTTGCGTAGACCTCCCCGGCAATGGCGCCAGAAATCCTTCTTGCTACCTCTTGAGCACTTGCATTGGTTTTCCCTTGAAGATGAAAGGGTGGTGCAGCAAAGTAGAGTAAGTATTTCCCTCAGTTTTTGAGAACCAAGGTATCAATCCAGTAGGAGGCTACGCGCGAGTCCCTCGCACCTACACAAAACAAATAAATCCTCGCAACCAACACGATAAGGTGTTGTCAATCCCTACATGGTCACTTACGAGAGTGAGATCTGATAGATATGATAAGATAATATTTTTGGTATTTTTATGATAAAGATGCAAAGTAAAATAAAAGTAAAGTAAAAAAGCAAAGGAAATAGCTAAGTGTTGGAAGATTATTATGATGAAGATAGACCCGGGGGCCATAGGTTTCACTAGTGGCTTCTCTCAAGAGCAAAAGTATTTTACGGTGGGTGAACAAATTACTATTGAGCAATTGACAGAATTGAGCATAGTTATGAGAATATCTAGGAATGATCATGTATATAGGCATCACGTCCAAGACAAGTAGACCGACTCCTACATGCATCTATTACTATTACTCCACACATCGACCGCTATCCAGCATGCATCTAGAGTATTAAGTTCAAGAGAACAGAGTAACGCTTTAAGCAAGATGACATCATGTAGAGGGATAAACTCATGCAATATGATGAAAACCCCATCTTGTTATCCTCGATGGCAACAATACAATACATGCCTTGCTGCCCCTACTGTCACTGGGAAAGGACACCGCAAGATTGAACCCAAAGCTAAGCACTTCTCCCATTGCAAGAAAGAACAATCTAGTAGGCCAAATGTCAGGACCCCGACTCAATGCCACATCGATCTAGCATGTAACACCTCATATCACTTTGCGGCCTCACGCACGGTATTCCTACGGGTGTCGCCTTACCTTAGCCCGGGACCATTTGCGCCTTTTGGCACACGTATATGACAGTGTCGCTAGCATCCATATGATAAGGAGCCCGGGCTGACATGGCTAGTCGTAAACCCAAAGTGGCACAGACTTACAGGGACAGGCATCCATGACCCAGCATCGAACGTGTCGGTCATCAGCGAGTGAATCCAGGCTGTAGCACTGGGCTAGCAGGACTCCGGTGAACCGGGCTGTAGCAGGCTAACAGGACTCCGGTATTCATCGCGTGACATTTCCCCGAAGGGACAGACACAGGAACGAAGAAGGACACATGCCGGCCAGCCTAAGTGTTCCGGAGCAGTAGCAAGCTACCATGGCTCGGTGGAAACACTAGGAGACATTTCCCGGTAAGAGAGGCTACTAAAGATAAACAACTAGATGGTCAGATCCCACACATACCAAGCATTTCAATAACATACACACAATATGCTCGATATGTGCAAACACAACATGGCATCACAACATGACTCTATGACTCAAGTATTTATTCATTAGGCTCCGAGGAGCGAGATATTACAAACATAGGTCTCATGACCCAACATTCAGAGCATACAAGTCAAAACACAAGCGGAAGCTATCTGGTCTGGGTACAGACATCTATAACTGAAAAAGGCTGAGAAGCCTGACTATCTACCAGATCCTGCCGAGGCACAAGATCGTAGTTGAGGTAACAAGCTAAACGTCGAAGTCCATGCGGAACTACTAGCGAGACCGAAGTCTCTCTGCAAAAACATAAAATAGGCAAACGTGAGTACAAATGTACCCAGCAAGACTTACATCAGAACTATCTACATATGCATCATTATCAACAAGGGGATGGTGGGGTTTAACTGCAGCAAGCCAGCTTTGACTCGGTGGCTATCCTAAACTACGACTGCAAGCAACTCTTTGAGGTGGCGCACACGAGTCCACATATTCACCATATCAATACACCACTATGGATCCACTCCCGTCTCCCTACGAGAATGCCATACATAGCACTCACGCTTATCTTGCGTATTTTAGAGTATCCACTTTCACTTGTCTATGAACTGATATAAGCAACCCAGAAGTCCTTTTCCGCGGACACGGCTATTCGAATAGATGATGATAACCCTGCAGGGGTGTACTTCTTCATACATGTTTCCACCACTTAGCGTCTGCACACGACATGTGCTCGGCAGACTTCAAGCGAAAGCCGACGTGGGTGTAGACCACGACCTACCTAAACACTCAAGCCTCTAGTCCAGGTTTATCGCCTATTCGGGTTCCATCCATGAGGAGATCCGGCCGGAGTTTCGCTCACAGCCCCAAACGATGTGAACAGGGTTCCCGAGATACCAAACGGGCATCCGGTACACCGTGCCACGTACCTACCGCATCACAGCCCACCCCTACGGTCAGCGCTGTCCACGGCCTCCAGTAAGCTACAAACACCAGAAACTACTTGCAACTCCTGGACAGAGGACAAGGGTGAATAAGAAGTCGAGCGGGGTCATATTTCAGGGCCCAATGTATGGTAGTAACTGAATCATGGATCACAAACACAGAACTCAGTTCCTGAGGACGGCTGCAATGAGACAACCCACCATGTACTCCTACATGGCCTCTCACCGCTACCTTTACCAAATCGTGTTCACACACTTAGCTCACACAGTAGGACATGTTCACACACCTCTAATTCACCCCCGATGAATCAGACCTGACTCAACTCTAAGCAGTAGCAGGCATGACAAACAAACATGAATGAGTAGGCACAACAGGGCTCAAACAACTCCTACTCATGCTAGTGGGTTTCATCTATTTACTGTGGCAATGACAGGTCATGCAGAGGATAAAAGGGGTTCAACTACCGCAGCATGTAACAGTTGAATCGGTGTTGTCCTAATGTAGTAAAAGAGAGCAGGAGCGAGAGAGTGGGATTGTATCGGAATGAACAAGGGGGTTTTGCTTGCCTGGCACTTCTGAAGATAACATTGAGTCTTCATCAGTGTCAACAGTCACATCATCGGTATCACGTCTATCGAGAGGGGACAAATACCAGCAACACAGAAGGGAACACAATCAATGCAATGCACAATATGATGCATGATCATGACATGGCAAAATGAATGTGTTTTGGGCTAATGCAACTAGCAACAGATTAAATGAAGTTGGTTTGAATACAAGATTCAAATTCAAACTCCATATGTGATTATTCAAATGCCATTCACTTCATTTGTCCTAAACAGTAGTGATAAGTTGTTCTAACATGCATGAAAATGGTACAGATGGATTCCTTGAATTTTTCTGATAATTTTTCATATATAAATTATTTAATTTGGAGTTACGGTTGAATTTCTATGAATTTTAGAAGTTTTAGGCATTTTCTGGAATTTTCAGAATTAAATTAAATCCAGAAAACATTACTGCGTCAGCATGACGTTGGCATGACGTCAGCAAGTCAACAGGGGCCGGCTCGGGTCAAACCTGACCAGTGGGGCCCACTGGTCAGTGACTACGGCTAATCCTAATATAATTTAAACCTAACCTAGTTTAATTAGTCGGCCCGGGCGCGCATGTCAGTGAGTCAGTGGCTTAATTAAACTTAGTTATTAATTTAACCAAAGGTTAGCAGGGGACGGGCCCACACGTCAGTGACCCAGGGGGGTCAAATCCCTGGTCAACCCGGCTAATCCACCGGCGTCTAACCGCCGGCAACGACCAGATGCGGCGGTGGCTCGCCGGAATGGCTGCTCCGGCGCCCATTCGACGCGCGGAGGGGTTCTACAGGGAGCTCGAGCTCGTGCGCATCCAATGGAGCAAGCCAGAGGAGTTGGGGTTGGCTGTGGCGTCGGCAGCGGCGAGGGAGGCGGCGGCCGGAGTTCGGGCGAGGTCGGGGTTGGCGTTAGGGGGCACGGGAGGGGAAGCTAGTGTGTGTGTTAGGTTCCTGGTGAGGTGTGGAGCACGTTGCCGTGCTCGGTAGCTAGCTCCGGTGGCTCTGGCCTTGTCCGCGTCATCGCCGGCGGCGAGGAGCTCACGGCCCCGGTGGAAAGGGCGGCTAGCGTGCGGGAACGAGCGCGGGGAGGAGGGGAAATGGAAGAGGAGCTCACATAGACCCTGTAGAGGTGGACGGCGAGCTTGAGGGAGGCCGGACGGCGACGAATTTGACGACGGCGATCCTCGGTGGCCGAGGAGGGGAAAAAGCGTCGGGGCGGTGCTTCGGGGCTCTTCCGGTCACGTGGCTCGGTGAGGGGGTTGGCGACGAGGTGCAGGAGCTCGGGAGCACGTCGGGGAGGAGAGGGGGTGGCGGTGGCCGCGAGGGAGCTCGTCGGTGGCGGCGGCTCCGTTCGGTCCGGGCGAGAGAGAGGGAGCAGAGGAGAGAGGGGATGCAGCGGGGGAGGAAGAGGAGCGAGGGGACACGAGGCCTCGTCGTGGCGTCGCTAGGGAGGCCGGGGGGAAGCAGGAGGTGGCCGGGAAGCAGGAGGTGGCCGGGGCGCGTGGCCGCGCGCGCCGGGCGCGTGCCCGTCCTCCTGGCAGGGAGGAAGACGACAGGGGAGGGAGTGGAGATGGGCTGGGCCGGCTGGGCCGCGCTGGAGGAGCTGGGCCAGGTAAGTGGGCTGAGGTGAGCGCCAGGTAGTCCTCTGCTCGGTTTTATTATTTTTTTCTGTTCTGTTTATTTATTTAATTTATTTTGCCACTGTTTTTGAATTTAAAATAATTCAAACAATGCCAAAAACTCCTCTGAATATTTTATATTGCTAGATGGACTTTTCCAAAAGCTTATAAAATATTTCAGGGGTATTTGAAATTATATTCCAATTATATGAATATAATTCAAATTCAAATAGCTAATGAATTAAATCCAAAGTCCCAAAAATAAATCCTTAAAAATGTTCAATATTTTGGTTGGGACCAGAACCCTTACCAAAAATTATCAAACATTTAAGAAGAGCATTTTGGAGCAATGAATGAGATTTCTAGGGTTTTTGCCCCTCTTTTATTTAAGTTTTTGAGGCTTCCAAAATTCCCTCAGTTCAAATTTTCAGAATTTAAACATGATGCACACATGAGCTAGCCTAGAGCACTACCAGCAGCTAGGGATGTGACAACTCACCCCCACTAAACAAGAATCTCGTCTCGAGATTCAAGCGTAGGGTAGGATGAAGGGGAAACGCAAACTAGTACAATCTTCACGATCCAGGTTGTACTTCAAATGAACGTTGATTTGAACACCATCTTTGTCTTGTCGTTTTGCTCTGAGAACTCCAGCTAATCATGACAAGAAGAGGAAAGGAAAACTCTAGAGGGGTCGATCTCCTCGAAGATCGAACAACTCAAGATTAACTCACGGAATGAGACATAGAACCATCTCTCGGGTTGAGACACGAGATACACATCAATAGGGGTGGAAGAAACGGATGACGAAGGTTCACTAGGTAGACAACAATTTCATACCTAAGAAGGTGGTAAACGATTGTCAACGTAGCGAGGAGTTGAGTTGCCATGATACCACGACGAAACATCCTGGAGGAGGGTGATTCGTAGATTATTTCCTTAAGTGGCAAAAAGAATTACCTTTGATTCAGAGATCATTGAAACTCTTCATACCAGCCTAAGGCAATTCACAACGATCGTTTGGAGGGGGTCGGTAGAATGGCATACTCGGACTTGGATGATGTGGATTACCTTGTTGAAGACAACGTAATGGATGATTTTGCTTATCACCGGAAATGGAAGAGATCCATGGTAGAATGGCACATTGGCGGTGCAAGCTGGGAACAAAATGCAAATGCTGGGAATGATTCTGGTAACTGGGGAAGAACCCAACAAAAGAGAGTGAATTCACTGTTTGAAAAGGTCATAGCATTTGCCGAGGAAACTGAGAGGAATCCCAGTTAGTGCCGATGATAACACGTAGCGCTTGTGCGTGCTCTCAAGAACTTGAGCATTTCCACAATCATCAAGGTTTTACCAACATCCGTGTCAAGGATCCTGGCAACACAACATACTACCATGATGAATGGTGATGGAGGATGCAGATGCAAAGGAAGATAACACCTTCTCAGATTTCACCCTTGGCAGGGCCAAGGAAATAGAATCTGGATGATCGACCGAGAGACATTTAGCACTCCGCTTCTAATGTTCTCCTTGATGTGCTAGTGTAACCCATTCATAGATATGGTTTGATATCTAGAACATCAAGTAAAAAGGTCGGACTTCGGAACACAGAAATCCATAGGGCAACTAGGGAGTAAATCCTACGAAATCCCTATGGGGAGGTGGCCAACTTCATCAATCAAGATATTATAATAACAGGTCTTCCGGCTGGGTGTGTTGGCCATGACATCCACTTTACCGGTTATCGCGCGACCAATATTATAATTCTTGGGAAATATTCCAACCATCATATCTGCCTGAGATTCAGATCTGGTTGGTGTCAGGATATTCCAGACTCATCGAGTCTAGGAAGAAAAACGGAAGTTTGCAACACAAATCGACGAGATGACGTTGCGAGATTCTCGGGGAATGAACTACGATAGCAAGCTCCAAAACATGAGCTGGTTCTGCTACAAACATGTGAACACGTTGTCCCAGACAAGCATGCCCACATGGTAGTCTTACAATAAAACACTACCGAGTTCAGGAGGGGGAACCATCAACGAGGGTATCGAAGTCTTGTGCATTACCATGGATTAACACTTAACTCCTTTTCTCGAACAAATCAGTCAGTGGCTTGGGGTGCTACGGAACACATATGGAATGGAGGTTGCAAGTCTCCGAACCACAGAATACTTTCGCACGTATGCATGACTGATTTGGGATGATTCCAAAGGAAACAACATTGACTTTCTCGAATCCACGGCGTCAACTTGCATCAGATGCACATGAATTAAAGGAAGTCACTACCTTCATCCAAACATATGCTTCATGAGCTAGCATGAACAAATGCTTTCAAAAGTTTCCAACACTAACTTAATGTTCAACAAAATCATGGAGGAGATAAGGATGTTGTCAATGGGCTCAACAACAATTCATCTAGGTTTCCTTTTAAAAGGAATTCCATAGTTAAGTGAACACGGTGATAGCATTGGTCAGACCAAAGATGTAATGGTGTATGCTCGAGGGATCAACCACGAATAAGACAACATTACGAGCATCGTTGGTACTGATTTGATTTGACGATAGCCCACACTCAAATCAAAGGATTGATAAGACAATAGGTCCAGCAACTGATCACAAGGACCAATCGATGAAGATATCATCTTTCTTCAACACACACTACACAAGAATATCCCTTTGGAACGAACTAAGTCAGGCAAGCTTTTATCTTCCAACTCTCCAAGTTGTTGTCTAG
This sequence comes from Triticum dicoccoides, assembly GCF_002162155.2. Classification (NCBI taxonomy): domain Eukaryota; kingdom Viridiplantae; phylum Streptophyta; class Magnoliopsida; order Poales; family Poaceae; genus Triticum; species Triticum dicoccoides. The sequence goes on from NC_041384.1 coordinate 144,151,280, forward strand.
CTTAACCAACTAGCTCAGGGATATCTAACACCGATTCTTGGAGAGAAGGTGGTTCACAAGAAACCAACTTGATCACGAGCTCAACATAACAGTCAGGTGACAGCCTGGTGATACTTTCGAGAAGATATTCGAAAAATCACGAACCACCGATATGTTACTAAGCTCGAGAACAATCTCGCTTTTGAGGGCAAGACGATATGATCAAATGAGTGAGGACTTGACAAGATCCTAACTCATCAATCGAAGGGTGCACCGAAATAAGGACTAGGTAGCACGATCAGTCTTAGAAGGATGATTCAAAAACCAACACGCTAAGAATGAAATTATTGTCCCTTAACTACCAAGCAACGAGGTTGCTGGGAGTATTGATTTCACACATCACAATTCATTTGCCGGTATTCCGGTTGCATCAACACGATAGCCGAGGAATGACTAATGATGGTGAGAAGTATTACTACGTCAAAATTCATGAAAGTTGGTGCAGTTCTCATGACAATTCTGACATGAAGGGGGTAATACTCCAAGGTAGAACAGAACCAAAAGCTGGATTGGCATTTGATCTGCGGAATACAACTACTTTGACCCAATCCTAGATATGGATGAGGTACTGGAGTTTGTTTCTCCTATTCATTCTAAAATAGAATGGCTTGGCGGATCACAAGGGTAATAGGCATCAACGAACGAATGCACGCATACTCTTGACTATCAATTGATAGGCGAGGGTCAGAAACAACTAAGATGGGACAACTCAAAAGAACATATGATTTTCTGAGTTGTGGATGCATGGATTAGCATGTCGAACGAAGTTCAACATATTTCTTCCGGATAACCCATGCAGAAAGGTAGAACTGGCAGAGTCACGATTTATGAATGGAGAACTCATCGAGAGCACTCTTGTTGTCATCTTTTGGTTCAGAAGAACCCCTGCCAAGAATGGTTCATGGTAATTGGAAGAAGGATATACCACGGACCTCGAGGACTATCGCAAAGGTTACTAATATACTAAAGGAACTAGCAACACTATCAACATGATGTAAGTAGGGTGAATATCGGGTTTAAGAACCCAGGAATAGAATACCTACTAACTAAATGGCATCACAGGATGCTTTTGAGAATAAAGGCCAGAATCATCACACTAGGACACAAATCATGGCTAGACCACTAGATGATCCCCTGAGACACCTAGGGTCATAATAATATTTCCAACATATATGTCAAGGTAACGGAGTACCTCAACTCACTGATTAGTGTGGTTAATCTGGCCCATGGGAACATTGAAACGGGAAGAAAGGATTTGCAAATGCATCAAACTACTTAGAAACCTGGGATGACTCGGACAGCATAACGGCTGTAAATGCTCAGAAAAGATTTGAGACATTCACAAAAATGGTGGCATAACCACTCAGAAGCACAATATCAAGATTTCGAGATCAACAATTAACATACAGAAGTAATAGGAACTGAAACGAGGCGTAAGTCCAACAATCTATAAGTCTACGGATTAGTAACACGTGATCCTGATAGAAAGAAGAGATAGCCTAGTTCTTAATCCCCGTAGAAGAGAAGATGATGACTCAGATCAGAAGGCCATGAGGTGTAAGGAGTAAAAGAGCCTTACGTTCCATCCCACAATCAATTCCCTTATATAACTAAAGAATTTCTAGACTCAACTTCGACCAGTTTGGCTTGATAATCCTACAGGCAGTCAAGCTCTGATACCAACGTTGTCAGGACCCCGACTCAATGCCACATCGATCTAGCATGTAACACCTCATATCACTTTGCGGCCTCACGCACGGTATTCCTACGGGTGTCGCCTTACCTTAGCCCGGGACCATTTGCGCCTTTTGGCACACGTATATGACAGTGTCGCTAGCATCCATATGATAAGGAGCCCGGGCTGACATGGCTAGTCGTAAACCCAAAGTGGCACAGACTTACAGGGACAGGCATCCATGACCCAGCATCGAACGTGTCGGTCATCAGCGAGTGAATCCAGGCTGTAGCACTGGGCTAGCAGGACTCCGGTGAACCGGGCTGTAGCAGGCTAACAGGACTCCGGTATTCATCGCGTGACATTTCCCCGAAGGGACAGACACAGGAACGAAGAAGGACACATGCCGGCCAGCCTAAGTGTTCCGGAGCAGTAGCAAGCTACCATGGCTCGGTGGAAACACTAGGAGACATTTCCCGGTAAGAGAGGCTACTAAAGATAAACAACTAGATGGTCAGATCCCACACATACCAAGCATTTCAATAACATACACACAATATGCTCGATATGTGCAAACACAACATGGCATCACAACATGACTCTATGACTCAAGTATTTATTCATTAGGCTCCGAGGAGCGAGATATTACAAACATAGGTCTCATGACCCAACATTCAGAGCATACAAGTCAAAACACAAGCGGAAGCTATCTGGTCTGGGTACAGACATCTATAACTGAAAAAGGCTGAGAAGCCTGACTATCTACCAGATCCTGCCGAGGCACAAGATCGTAGTTGAGGTAACAAGCTAAACGTCGAAGTCCATGCGGAACTACTAGCGAGACCGAAGTCTCTCTGCAAAAACATAAAATAGGCAAACGTGAGTACAAATGTACCCAGCAAGACTTACATCAGAACTATCTACATATGCATCATTATCAACAAGGGGATGGTGGGGTTTAACTGCAGCAAGCCAGCTTTGACTCGGTGGCTATCCTAAACTACGACTGCAAGCAACTCTTTGAGGTGGCGCACACGAGTCCACATATTCACCATATCAATACACCACTATGGATCCACTCCCGTCTCCCTACGAGAATGCCATACATAGCACTCACGCTTATCTTGCGTATTTTAGAGTATCCACTTTCACTTGTCTATGAACCGATATAAGCAACCCAGAAGTCCTTTACCGCGGACACGGCTATTCGAATAGATGATGTTAACCCTGCAGGGGTGTACTTCTTCATACATGTTTCCACCACTTAGCGTCTGCACACGACATGTGCTCGGCAGACTTCAAGCGAAAGCCGACGTGGGTGTAGACCACGACCTACCTAAACACTCAAGTCTCTAGTCCAGGTTTATCGCCTATTCGGGTTCCATCCATGAGGAGATCCGGCCGGAGTTTCGCTCACAGCCCCAAACGATGTGAACAGGGTTCCCGAGATACCAAACGGGCATCCGGTACACCGTGCCACGTACCTACCGCATCACAGCCCACCCCTACGGTCAGCGCTATCCACGGCCTCCAGTAAGCTACAAACACCAGAAACTACTTGCAACTCCTGGACAGAGGACAAGGGTGAATAAGAAGTCGAGCGGGGTCATATTTCAGGGCCCAATGTATGGTAGTAACTGAATCATGGATCACAAACACAGAACTCAGTTCCTAAGGACGGCTGCAATGAGACAACCCACCATGTACTCCTACATGGCCTCTCACCGCTACCTTTACCAAATCGTGTTCACACACTTAGCTCACACAGTAGGACATGTTCACACACCTCTAATTCACCCCCGATGAATCAGACCTGACTCAACTCTAAGCAATAGCAGGCATGACAAACAAACATGAATGAGTAGGCACAACAGGGCTCAAACAACTCCTACTCATGCTAGTGGGTTTCATCTATTTACTGTGGCAATGACAGGTCATGCAGAGGATAAAAGGGGTTCAACTACCGCAGCATGTAACAGTTGAATCGGTGTTGTCCTAATGTAGTAAAAGAGAGCAGGAGCGAGAGAGTGGGATTGTATCGGAATGAACAAGGGGGTTTTGCTTGCCTGGCACTTCTGAAGATAACATTGAGTCTTCATCAGTGTCAACGGTCACATCATCGGTATCACGTCTATCGAGAGGGGACAAATACCAGCAACACAGAAGGGAACACAATCAATGCAATGCACAATATGATGCATGATCATGACATGGCAAAATGAATGTGTTTTGGGCTAATGCAACTAGCAACAGATTAAATGAAGTTGGTTTGAATACAAGATTCAAATTCAAACTCCATATGTGATTATTCAAATGCCATTCACTTCATTTGTCCTAAACAGTAGTGATAAGTTGTTCTAACATGCATGAAAATGGTATAGATGGATTCCTTGAATTTTTCTGATAATTTTTCATATATAAATTATTTAATTTGGAGTTACGGTTGAATTTCTATGAATTTTAGAAGTTTTAGGCATTTTCTAGAATTTTCAGAATTAAATTAAATCCAGAAAACATTACTGCGTCAGCATGACGTTGGCATGACGTCAGCAAGTCAACAGGGGCCGGCTCGGGTCAAACCTGACCAGTGGGGCCCACTGGTCAGTGACTACGGCTAATCCTAATATAATTTAAACCTAACCTAGTTTAATTAGTCGGCCCGGGCCCGCATGTCAGTGAGTCAGTGGCTTAATTAAACTTAGTTATTAATTTAACCAAATGTTAGCAGGAGACGGGCCCACACGTCAGTGACCCAGGGGGGTCAAATCCCTGGTCAACCCGGCTAATCCACCGGCGTCTAACCGCCGGCAACGACCAGACGCGGCGGTGGCTTGCCGGAATGGCTGCTCCGGCGCCCATTCGACGCGCGGAGGGGTTCTACAGGGAGCTCGAGCTCGTGCGCATCCAATGGAGCAAGCCAGAGGAGTTGGGGTTGGCTGTGGCGTCGGCAGCGGCGAGGGAGGCGGCGGCCGGAGTTCGGGCGAGGTCGGGTTGGCGTTAGGGGGCACGGGAGGGGAAGCTAGTGTGTCTGTTAGGTTCCTGGTGAGGTGTGGAGCACGTTGCCGTGCTCGGTAGCTAGCTCTGGTGGCTCTGGCCTTGTCCGCGTCATCGCCGGTGGCGAGGAGCTCACGGCCCCGGTGGAAAGGGCGGCTAGCGTGCGGGAACAAGCGCGGGGAGGAGGGGAAATGGAAGAGGAGCTCACATAGACCCTGTAGAGGTGGACGGCGAGCTTGAGGGAGGCCGGACGGCGACGAATTTGACGACGGCGATCCTCGGTGGCCGAGGAGGGGAAAAAGCGTCGGGGTGGTGCTTCGGGGCTCTTCCGGTCACGTGGCTCGGTGAGGGGGTTGGCGACGAGGTGCAGGAGCTCGGGAGCACGTCGGGGAGGAGAGGGGGTGGCGGTGGCCGCGAGGGAGCTCGTCGGTGGCGGCGGCTCCGTTCGGTCCGGGCGAGAGAGGGGGAGCAGAGGAGAGAGGGGATGCAGCGGGGGGAGGAAGAGGAGCGAGGGGACACGAGGCCTCGTTGTGGCATCGCTAGGGAGGCCGGGGGGAAGCAGGAGGTGGCCGGGAAGCAGGAGGTGGCCGGGGCGCGTGGCCGCGTGCGCCGGGCGCGTGCCCGTCCTCCTGGCAGGGAGGAAGACGACACGGGAGGGAGTGGAGATGGGCTGGGCCGGCTGGGCCGCGCTGGAGGAGCTGGGCCAGGTAAGTGGGCTAAGGTGAGCGCCAGGTAGTCCTCTGCTCGGTTTTATTATTTTTTTTCTGTTCTGTTTATTTATTTAATTTATTTTGCCACTGTTTTTGAATTTAAAATAATTCAAACAATGCCAAAAACTCCTCTGAATATTTTATATTGCTAGATGGACTTTTCCAAAAGCTTATAAAATATTTCAGGGGTATTTGAAATTATATTCCAATTATATGAATATAATTCAAATTCAAATAGCTAATGAATTAAATCCAAAGTCCCAAAAATAAATCCTTAAAAATGTTCAATATTTTGGTTGGGACCAGAACCCTTACCAAAAATTATCAAACATTTAAGAAGAGCATTTTGGAGCAATGAATGAGATTTCTAGGGTTTTTGCCCCTCTTTTATTTAAGTTTTTGAGGCTTCCAAAATTCCCTCAGTTCAAATTTTCAGAATTTAAACATGATGCACACATGAGCTAGCCTAGAGCACTACCAGCAGCTAGGGATGTGACACCAAACCAAACTAATAACTCGAAGAGACTTGCAAAGATAACCAATCATACATAAAAGAATTTAGAGAAGATTCAAATATTGTTCATAGATAAACTTGATCATAAACCCACAATTCATCGGTCTCAACAAACACACCGCAAAATAAGATTACATCGAATAGATCTCCACAAGAGAGGGGGAGAACTTTGTATTGAGATCCAAAAAGAGAGAAGAAGCCATCTAGCTAATAACTATGGACCCGAAGGTCTGAGGTAAACTACTCACACTTCATCGAAGAGGCTATGGTGTTGATGTAGAAGCCCTCTATGATCGATGCCCCCTCCGGCAAAGCTCCAGAACAGGCCCCAAGATGGGATCTCGTGGATACAGAAAGTTACGGCGGTGGAATTAGGGTTTTGGCTCCGTCTCTGATCGTCTGGGGGTACGTAGGTATATATAGGAGGAAGAAGTACGTCGGTGGAGCAACTAGGGGCCCACGAGGGTGGAGGGCGCGCCTGGGGGGTAGGCGTGCCCCCCTACCTCGTGGCCTCCCTGTTGGTTGCTTGACGTAGGGTCCAAGTCTCCTGGATCTTGTTCGTTCCAAAAATCACGTTCCCGATGGTTTCATTCCATTTGGACTCCGTTTGATATTCCTTTTCTTCGAAACCCTAAAATAGGCAAAAAATGGCAATTCTGGGATGGGCCTCCGGTTAATAGGTTAGTCCCAAAAATAATATAAAAGTGGATAATAAAGCCCAATAATGTCCAAAACAGAAGATAATATAGCATGGAGCAATCAAAAATTATAGATACGTTGGAGACGTATCACCTATATTTACAAGAAAGTGAGTGGGAGCTCTGTAGCATTTCTAATATTATATGTGGATGACATATTGTTGATTGGAAATGATATAGAATTTCTGGATAGCATAAAAGGATACTTGAATAAGAGTTTTTCAATGAAAGACCTCGGTGAAGCTGCTTATATATTGGGCATCAAGATCTATAGAGATAGATCAAGATGCTTAATTGGACTTTCACAAAGCACATACCTTGATAAAGTTTTGAAGAAGTTCATAATGGATCAAGCTAAGAAAGGGTTCTTGCCAGTGTTAGAAGGTGTGAAGTTGAGTAAGACTCAATGCCCGAAAACTGCAGAAGATATATAAAATAAAAAGTGTTCCCTATGCTTCAACCATAGGCTCTATCATGTATGCAATGTTGTGCACCAGACCTGATGTGTGCCCTGCTATTAGTTTAGCAGGGAGGTACCAAAGTAATCCAGGAGTGGATCACTGGACAGCGGTCAAGAACATCCTGAAATACCTGAAAAGGACTAAGGATATGTTTCTCATTTATGAAGGTGACAAAGAGCTCGTCATAAATGGTTACGTCGATGCAAGCTTTGACACTGATCTAGACGATTCTAAATCGCAAACTGGATACATGTTTATATTGAACGGTGTAGCTGTCAGTTGGAGCAGTTCTAAACAAAGCGCCGTGGCGGGATCTACGTGTGAAGCGGAGTACATAGTTGCTTCAGAAGCAGCAAATGAAAGAGTCTAGATGAAGGAGTTGATATCCGATCTAGGTTTCATACCTAGTGCATCGGGTCCAATGAAAATCTTTTGTGACAATACTGGTGCAATTGCCTTGGCAAAGGAAGCCATATTTCACAAGAGAACCAAACACATCAAGAGACGCTTCAATTCCATCCGCAGTCAAGTCCAGGTGGGAGACATAGAGATTTGCAAGATACATACAGATTTGAATGTTGCAGACCCGTTGACTAAGCCTCTCTCACGAGCAAAACATGATCAGCACCAAGGCTCCATGGGTGTTAGAATCATTACTTTGTAATCTAGATTATTGACTCTAGTGCAAGTGGGAGACTGAAGGAAATATGCCCTAGAGGCAATAATAAAGTTATTATTTATTTCCTTATTTCATGATAAATCTTTATTATTCATGATAGAATTGTATTAACCAGAAACATAATACATGTGTGAATACATAGACAAACAGAGTGTCACTAGTATGCCTCTACTTGACTAGCTCGTTGGTCAAAGATGGTTATGTTTCCTAACCATAGACATGAGTTGTCATTTGATAAACGGGATCACATCATTAGGAGAATGATGTGATTGACTTGAACTGTTCCGTTAGCTTAGCACTTGATCATTTGAGTTTACTGATATTGCTTTCTTCATGACTTATACATGTTCCTTTGACTACGAGATTATGCAACTCCCGATTACCGGAGGAACACTTTGTGTGCTACCAAACTATAAAGGTGCTCTACAGGTGTCTCCGATGGTGTTTGTTGAGTTGGCATAGATCAAGATTAGGATTTGTCACTCCGATTGTCGGAGAGGTATCTCTGGGCCCTCTCGGTAATGCACATCAATATAAGCCTTGCAAGCAATGTAGCTAATGAGTTAGTTACGTGATGTAGCATTACGGAATGAGTAAAGAGACTTGCCGGTAACGAGATTGAACTAGGTATTGAGATATCGATGATCGAATCTCGGGCAAGTAACATACCGATGACAAAGGGAACAACGTATATCGTTATGCGGTTTGACCGATAAAGACCTTCATAGAATATGTGGGAGCCAATATGAACATCCAGGTTCCGCTATTGGTTATTGACCGGAGACCTGTCTCGGTCATGTCTACATAGTTCTCGAACCCGTAGGGTCCGCACGTTTAACGTTCGGTGAGGATCGGTATTATGAGTTTATGTGATTTGATGTACCGAAGGTAGTTCGGAGTCCCGAATGTGATCACGGACCTGACGAGGAGTCTCGAAATGGTCGAGACATAAAGATTAATATATTGGACGACTATATTCGGATGTCGAAAGTGTTCCGGGTGATTTCGGAGAAAACCGGAGTGCCTGAGGGTTACCGGAACCCCCCCCCCCCCGAAGAAGTAATGGGCCACCTGGGCCTTAGTGGAGAGAGAGAGGGCCGGCTAGGGCAGGCCGCGCGCCCCCTCCCCCTCTGGTCCGAATTGGACTAGGGAAGGGGGGCAGCGCCCTCCTTTCCTTCTCCCTCTCCGCCTTCCTTTCCCCCTCCTAGTAGGAGTAGGAAAGGGGAGTCATGCTCCTACTAGGAGGAGGAGGACTCCTCCTAGCGCGCCCTGCAAGGGCCGGCCGGCCTCCCCCCTTGCTCCTTTATATACGGGGGCAGGGGGCACCCTAGGATACACAAGTTGATTGTTCCAAGCCGTGTGTGGTGCCCCCCTCCACCATAATCCACCTTGATCATATTGTAGCGGTGCTTAGGCGAAGCCCTGCGTCGGTAGCAACATCATCACCGTCATCATGCCGTCGTGCTGACGGAACTCTCCTGTGAAGCTCTGCTGGATCGGAGTTCGTGGGACGTCATCGAGCTGAACGTGTGCTGAACTCGGAGGTGCCGTACGTTCGGTACTTGGATCGATCAGATCGTGAAGACGTACGACTACATGAAACGCGTTCTCATAACGCTTCTGCTTACGGTCTACGAGGGTACGTGGACGATACTCTCCTCTCTCATTGCTATGCATCACCATGATCTTGCGCGTGCGTAGGATTTTTTTTTAAATTACTACGTTCCACAACACTACAACCCACCAAGCCCTTCTCAGGAGTGACCGACGGCTCCACCACCCTGATAGGGCAGATACACCTCCCTAGCACCTTCGGCACCCGCAACAACTACCGCATAGAGCTCATCAACTTTGATGTCGCCCACATCCGTCTTCCTTACAACGCCATCCTTGGGTATCCGGCCCTGGCCAAGTTCATGCCAGTGACTCATCATGGTTACAATGTCCTCAAGATGCCAGGGAGCCACGACATCATCACGATCACCTGTGAGGAGAAGGATGCGTATGCTCTCTTGAGCACACCTACCAGGATGTAGCGATCGAGAACCCAGACGATGAAGGCGTCATCTACCCTCCTGAGGCTGTCCCCAAGAAGAAGAAGCAGCTGCTCCGCCAAGAGCCTTAGGGGAGCGGTGTGTCCAGTGGCACCACCTCAGGGGCTGCGCCCACGGATGGGGAGCCTCCCTATCTCGCATAGGAAGGTGCGCCCGGCGCCCCTCTCAAGCTGGGCTCGGGGGATCTCCTCTAGAGGGCCTATGACCTAGCCAACGTCATGAGGGAGGTGCTCGGGTACGACGTAGAGGCGTGCTTCAGCGCGCGCACCGAGAAGGCACAAGGCATGGGGTGCCAGGTGCTCAGGAGTTCATCACCAAGGCAACCGAGGAGCTTCAAGAGGCGAGAGCCATGCGCGGCGACCGCCGCCCACCACCCGACGTGGCTCCTTGTCCTGGCAAGGACAGCGAGCTAAGCGTGTGCGTAACATCCCTGGGCTCAACAGAGCCGCATCTCAGGGGCGCTTCTGGTGGTGTCTACACCTATAAGTCTCTCAAAGGTCTTTTACTTCATCGAAGTGGTAATTTTTTAATTTTTTATCAATGATAATTGTTTCACTTGATGTTTATGCCTTCTTTTATAAAATTTTGCTTTTGATGTCTTGAAGGTGTTGACTCTACTTCCAACGTTGATGAGGTTATGCCAGGCGCTGATGAAGCAAACCATTGATTCTGTTCTCTTTTTTTATCACGTACTTTTCTTCTTAGTTTTTGTCATTTTTTATTTATTTTGTTGTATCGTTAAGCATTGAGTTCAAATTCTAAAAATGTTATGAAATTGTGCCATATTTTATATAGGGCATATTTTGAGGTAGCTAAAAGCTTTATGGACGTTAAGTTTTTCTCTCGACGTGGAATTTTTTTTGGGCCCAGGGCTTGCTTCAATCCTGGCTCCGCCACTGGCCAGGCGGGCGCCAGCGGGCGTAGTTTACCAGTTTCTTCTTTGGTGCTAAGGAGGCAAGCGCAGGCGCGGAGTACCGAGGAATCAAGCGAAGGTTTCCATTCCGGTGCAACAAGACCAAGACCGCCAGGATGGAGGTCATCACCAAGTCCATCGTGGCATCACCACCAGAGGCTTTTGCAGGCGAAGACCACTTTTGTCAAGATAGCATGTACTAGTTGTCTCCCTTCAAATTTGGTCGTTGTGGGATCTCTTCCCGCCTAATTTTGGGAAGAGGACCAAGGCCCCTATAAATAGGACCTAGCCACCACCATAGAGAGGTCATTCAGATCATCCTTAGAGAGGTCATTTAAATCATCCTTAGAGAGGTCATTCAGATCATCCTTACGGGGGACAGATCATTCAGATCATCCTCACACCCACTAGCTCATCGAGCACAAGAACACCTCTCCTCCTGAGGTTGTTCTCCACTATACTAGTTCATCCTCAGCCCCTCGAGGCCAATCCACCACAAAGCAAGAGTAGGGTTTTACACCGGAAGGTGGCCCGAACCTGGGTAAACTGTTGTGTCTCTTGTCCATTCGGTTCGTCAAGCTAGGCCGTGAGATTAGCGAGCAGGCAAACTGGGGAGGACGAGTTCTTCGCATGCACCCCAGAGTTCGAACCTCTCAAGGGTCTGCGGAACCCAAAACCCGACAGCTTGCTTATCAGAAATTTGGCCTACTAAATTTTTAAGATGAGCAAACTGAGATCTTATGCCATAAAATTCCTTAGACATATCATCGAGCTCTTTATTCATGTATTCCATAAAACTTTTCTGGTCCTTAAGCTCATTTCTAAAGAAATTATTATGCTCAAATTGCAAAGGCATGAAACTTCTAACATTATTTTCAATTTCGTCCAACCTCGTAAGGTGAGGGTCAATGCTTTTTGGTGGGGCCATTGTGATAAAGCAAGCAATCCAACACATGAGCACACTAAAAGCAAGCAGAGAAGATGGACGGAAGAGGGGCGAAGAAAAGGCAAATCTTTTTCGAAAATCATTTTAGAAGTGGGGGAGAGGAAAACGAGAGGCGAATGGCAAATAATGTAATGCGAGATATGAGAGTTTATGATGGGTACTTGGTATGTCTTGACTGGGCATAGATCTCCTGGGCAACGATGCCAGAAATTCTTCCTGCTACTTCTTGAGCTTGCGTTGGTTTTTCCCTTGAAGAGGAAAGGGTGATGCACCAAAGTAGAGTAAGTATTTCCCTCGGCTTTTGAGAATCAAGGTATCAATCCAGTAGGAGACAACGCTCAAGTCACGGAATACCTGCACAAACAAACACCAACTTGCACCCAACGCGATAAGGGGTTGTCAATCCCTTCATGGTTATTTGCAAAGTGAGATCTGATAGAGATGGATAAACGGTAAAGTAATATTTTTGGTATTTTTGGTTTATGGAACGGAAAGTAAAAGATTTCAAAGAAAGCAAATAGGAAACTGGAATTGTAGATCGGAAACATATATGATGGAAAATAGACCCGGGGGCCATAGGTTTCACTAGAGGCTTCTCTCGAGATAGAAAATATTACGGTGGGTGAACAAATTATTGCCGAGCAATTGATAGAAAAGCGCCTAATTATGACGATATCTAAGGCAATGATCATGAGTATAGGCATCACGTCCATATCAAGTAGACTGACTCCTGCCTGCATCTACTACTATTACTCCACACATCGAGTAACTCCTGCTTGCATCTAGAGTACTAAGTTCATATAACAGAGTAATGCATTAAGTAAGATGACATGATGTAGCGGGATAAGTTCAAGCAATATGATGAAAACCCCATCTTGTTATCCTCGATGGCAACTATACAATACGTGTCGGTTGTTGGGGAATGCAGTATTTCAAAAAAATCGCAAGATCTATCTAGGAGATGCATAGCAACGAGAGGGGAGAGTGTGTCTACGTACCCTCGTAGACCTAAAGCGGAAGCGTTTAGTAACGCGGTTGATGTAGTCGAACGTCTTCGCGATCCAACCGATCAAGTACCGAACACACGGCACCTCCATGATCTGCACATGTTCAGCTCGGTGATGTCCCTCATACTCTTGATCCAGCTAAGGCCGAGGGTGAGTTCCGTCAGCACGACGGTGTGTTGACGGTGATGATGAAGTTATCGACGCAGGGCTTCGCCTAAGCACTACGACAATATGACCGACGTGGAAAACTGTCGAGGGGGGCACCGCACATGGCTAAAGATCAACTTGTGTGTCTATGGGGTGCCCCCTCCCCCGTATATAAAGGAGGGGAGGAGGAGGAGGGACAGCCTCAAGGGGCGCACCCAAGGGGGGATTTCTACTCCTAGTAGAAGTAGGTTTCCCCCTTTCCTAGTCCAAGTAGGAGAAGAAGGAAGGATAGGAAGAAGAGAAGGAAAGGGGACCCGTCCCCCTTAGCCCTAGTCCAATTCGATTTGGGCTAGGGGGCGCGCCACCTCTTAGCCTGCCTCCTCTCTTCCACTACTAGGCACATGAGGCCCAATAACTTCCCGGGGGGTTCCGGTAACCCCGAGTACTCCTAAACTTATCTGAAACAACCTGAACCATTCCGGTGTCCGAATGTAGCCTTCCAATATATGAATCTTTATGTATTGACCATTTGGAGACTCCTCGTCATGTCTGTGATCACATCCGGGACTCCAAATAACCTTTGGTACATCAAATCACATAACTCATAATACATATCATCATCGAACGTTAAGCGTGCGGACCCTACGGGTTCGAGAACTATGTAGACATGACCGAGACTAATCTCCGGTCAATAACCAATAGCGGAATCTGGATGCTCATATTGGTTCCTACATATTCTACGAAGATCTTTATCAGTCAAACCGCATAACAACATATGTTGTTCCCTTTGTCATCGGTATGTTACTTGCCCAAGATTCGATCATCGGTATCATCATACCAAGTTCAATCTCGTCACCGGGAAGTCTCTTTACTCGTTCCGTAATGCATCATCCCATGACTAACTCATTAGTCACATTGCTTGCAAGGCTCATAGTGATGTGCATTACTGAGAGGGCCTAGAGATACCTCTCTGATACACGAAGTGACAAATCCTAATCTTGATCTATGCCAACTCAACAAACGCCATCGGAGACACCTTTAGAGCATCTTTATAATCACCCAGTTACGTTGTGACATTTGATAGCACACAAGGTGTTCCTCCGGTATTCGGGAGTTGCATAATCTCATAGTCACAGGAACATGTATAAGTCATGAAGAAAGCAATAGCAATAAACTAAACGATCATAGTGCTAAGCTAACAGATGTGTCTTGTCCATCACATCATTCTCTAATGATGTGATCCCGTTCATCAAATGACAACACATGTCTATGGCTAGGAAACTTAACCATCTTTGATTAACGAGCCTATCTAGTAGAGGCATACTAGGGACACTCTGTTTGTCTATGTATTCACACATGTACTAAGTTTTCGGTTAATACAATTCTAGCATGAATAATAAACATTTATCATAATGTAAGGAAATATAAATAACAACTTTATTATTGCCTCTAGGGCATATTGCCTTCAGTCTCCCACTTGCACTAAAGTCAATAATCTAGATTACATAGTAATGATTCTAACACCCATGGAGTCTTGGTGTTGATCATGTTTTGCTCGTGAGAGAGGCTTAGTCAACGGGTCTGGAACATTCAGATCCGTGTGTATCTTGCAAATCTCTATGTCTCCCTCCTTGACTTGATCGCGAATGGAATTGAAGCGTCTCTTGATGTGCTTGGTTCTCTTGTGAAATCTGGATTCCTTTGCCAAAGCAATTGCACCAGTATTGTCACAAAATATTTTCATTGGACCTGATGCACTAGGTATTACACCTAGATCGGATATGAACTCCTTCATTTGCTGCTTCCGAAGAAGCTATATATTCCGCTTCACACGTAGATCCCGCCACGACACTCTTCTTAGAACTACACCAACTAAAAACTCCACCATTCAATAAAAATACGTATCCGGTTTGCGACTTAGAGTCATCCGGATCAGTGTCAAAACTTGCATTGACGTAACCGTTTATGACTAGCTCTTTGTCATTGATAACCCACAAGTATAGGGGGTCAATTGCAGCCTCTTTCAATAAGTAAGAGAGTCGAACCCAACGAGGAGCTAAAGGTAGAACAAATATTCCCTCAAGTTCTATCGACCACCGATACAACTCTACGCATGCTTGACGTTAGCTTTACCTAGAACTAGTATGAAGCTAGAAGTACTTTGTAGGTGTTGTTGGATAGGTTTGCAAGATAATAAAGAGCAAGTAAATAAAAAGTAGGGGCTGTTTACGTAAAGACACAATAAAGTAAATATAGCGGGTGTGGAAAAGTGGTGGTAGGAGTTGCGAAATTGCCCCTAAGCAATTGACTACTTTACTAGACCGATAGCAAGTATTATGTGGGAGAGGCCATTGCTAGCATGTCATCCCTGACTTGGAATTCTATGCACTTATGATTGGAACTATTAGCAAGCGTCCGCAACTACTAACGTTCATTAAGGTAAAACCCAACCATAGCATTAAGATATATTGGTCCCCCTTCAATCCCGTATGCATCAATTTCTATGCTAGGTTGAAGCTTCTGTCACTCTTGCCCTCTAATACATAGTCCTATCAACATACAACTAACCCTATGGTGTGATCCACAAGCGCGCTCATATGATGGGCACCAAAGGACAGCAACATAACCACAAGCAAATTAAATCAATCATAGCAATTCATCAACCACCGATAGGACAACGAAAATCTACTCAGACATCATAGGATGGCAACACATCATTGGATAATAATATGAAGCATAAAGCACCATGTTCAAGTAGAGGGTACAGCGGGTTGCGGGAGAGTGGACCGCTGTAGATAGAGGGGGGAATATGATGGAGATGTTAGTGTAAATGGCGGAGGTGTTGGTGTAGATCGCGGTGATGATGATGATGGCCACGGCAGCGTTCCGGTGCCACCAGAAGAGAAGGGGAGTGGGGGGCCTAAGTCTTCTTATTCCTTGACCTCCTCCCTAGATGGGAGAAGGGTTTCCCCTCTGGTCCTTGGCCTCCATGACATGGGAGGGGCGAGAGCCCCTCCGAGATTGGATATGTCTCTCTCTGTTTCTGCGTTCTGTTCTGTTGCCCTTTCACCGTTTCGTGTATATATATATATATATATATATATATATATATATATATATATATATATATATATATATATATATATGGAGATCCGTAACTCCGATTGGACCGAAACCTTCGCCGTGATTTTTTACCAAAAATTAGCTTTCTTGCAGCCGAAGAAGGGCATCAACCGCCTTACTGGTGGACCATGAGGCTCAGGGGGTGCCCAGGGGGTGGGGCGCGCCCCCCTACCTCGTGCCCACCTCGGACACCAATTTGCGTTGATCTTTCTCCCAGATTTTCCAAATATTCCAAAAATAAGCTCTGTCAGTTTTTATCCCGTTTGGATTCCGTTTGATATGGATATTCTGCGAAACATAAAACATGCAACAAACAGGAACTGGCACTGGGCACTGGATCAATATGTTAGTCCCAAAAATAATATAAAAAGTTGCCAAAAGTATATGAAAGTTGTAGAATATTGGCATGGAACAATCAAAAATTATAGATACGACGGAGACGTATCAGCATCCCCAAGCTTAATTCCTGCTCGTCCTCGAGTAGGTAAATGATAAAAAAGATAATTTTTGATGTGTTATGCTACCTAGCATAATCTTGATCACATATCTAATCATGGCATGAATATTAAGACACGAGTGATTCAAAGCAATAGTCTATCATTTGACATAAAAACAATAATACTTCAAGCCCACTAATAAAGCAATCATGTCTTTTCAAAATAACAAGGCCAAAGAAAGTTATCCCTACAAAATCATATAGTACGGCTATGCTCCATCTTCACCACACAAAATATTCACATCATGCACAACCCCGATGAAAAGCCGAGCAATTGGTTCATACTTTTTAGCGCGCTTCAGCATTTTCAACCCTCACGCAATACATGAGTGTGAGCCATGGATATAGTAGTATAGGTGGAATAGAATGGTGGTTGTGGATAAGACAAAAAGGAGAAGATAGTCTCACATCAACTAGGCGTATCAATGGGCTATGGAGATGCCCATCAATAGATATCAATGTGAGTGAGTAGGGATTGCCATGCAACGGATGCACTAGAGCTATAAGTACATGAAAGCTCAAACTGAAACTAAGTGGGTGTGCATCCAACTTGCTTGCTCATGAAGACCTAGGGCATTTGAGGAAGCCCATCGTTGGAATATACAAGTCAAGTTCTATAATGAAAATTCCCACTAGTATATGAAAGTGATAACTCAAGAGACTCTCTATATGAAGAACATGGTGCTACTTTGAAGCACAAGTGTGGAAAAAGGATAGTAGCATTGTCCCTTATCTCTTTTTATCTCATTATTATTATTATTATTATTATTATTATTATTATTATTATTATTATTATTTTGGGCCTTCCTTTTTATGGCCTTTCTCTTTTTTTTCTTTTTTTCGTCCGGAGTTTCATCCCGACTTGTGGGGGAATCATAGTCTCCATCATCCTTTCCTCACTGGGACAATGCTCTAATAATGATGATCATCACACTTTTATTTACTTACAACTCGATATCTAGTACAAAGATATGACTCTATATGAATGCCTCCGGTGGTGTACCGGGATGTGCAATGGTCTAGCGTAGCGATGACATCAAAAAACAGACAAGCCATGAAAACATCATGCTAGCTATCTTACGATCATGCAAAGCAATATGACAATGAATGCTCAAGTCATGTATATGATGATCATGGAAGTTGCATGGCAATATATCTCGGAATTGCTATGGAAATGCCATGATAGGTAGGTATGGTGGCTGTTTTGAGGAAGGTATATGGTGGGTTTATGGTACCGGTGAAAGTTGCGCGATACTAGAGAGGCTAGCAATGATGGAAGAGTGAGAGTGCGTATAATCCATGGACTCAACATTAGTCATAAAGAACTCACATACTTATTGCAAAAGTTTATTAGCCCTCGAAGAAAGGTACTACTACGCATGCCCCTAGGGGGATAGATTGGTAGGAAAAGACCATCGCTCGTCCCCGACCGCCACTCATAAGGAAGACAATCAATAAATACCTCATGCTCCGACTTCGTTACATAACGGTTCACCATACGTGCATGCTACGGGAATCATAGACCTCAACACAAGTATTTATACTAATCCACAACTACCCACTAGCATGACTCTAATATCACCATCTTTATATCGCAAAACTATTGCAAGGAATCAAACATATCATATTCAGTGATCTACAAGTTTTATGTAGGATTTTATGACTAACCATGTGAATGACCAGTTCCTGTCATCTCTCTAAATAGATATAAGTGAAGCAAGAGAGTTTAATTATTTCTACAAAAGATATGCCCATGCTCTAACAAATATAATTGAAGCAAAAGAGCATTCTTCAAATGGCGGTTGTCTAAGTGAAGAGAAACAGGCAATCCAAACTTCAAATGATATAAGTGAAGCACATGAAGCATTCTATAAAGCCATACTCAAAAGATATAAGTGAAGTGCATAGAGCATTCTATAAATAAACCAAGGACTATCTCATACCAGCATGGTGCATAAAATAAAAATGAAAACTAAATGCAAAAGATGCTCCAAGATTGCACATATCGCATGAACGAAACGAATCCGAAAACATACCGATACTTGTTGAAGAAAGAGGGGATGCCTTCTGGGGAATCCCCAAGCTTAGACGCTTGAGTCTCCTTGAATATTTACTTGGGGTGACTAAGGCATCCCCAAGCTTGAGCTCTTGCCTCTCTTCCTTCTTCTCACATCGAGACCTTCTCGATCATCGAACACTTCTTCCACACAAAACTTCAACAGAAAACTCGGTAAGATCCGTTAGTATAATAAAGCAAATCACTACTCTAAGTATTGTTGCAAACCAATTCATATTTAGTTTTTGCATTGTGTCTACTGTAATATAACTTTTTCATGGCTTAATCCACAGATATGAATTGATAGTTTCATCAAAACGAGCAAACTATGCATCAAAAACAGAATCTGTCTAAAACAGAACAGTCTGTAATAATATGAACATTCACCATACTTATGATGCTTGAAAAATTCTGCCAAAATTAGGAAAAATAAAAAAATTGTATATAAAGACATTGCAAAAATAATCAGAACCATTTGACATTCCAGCTAAAAATGTAAAATTGTGCACTACAGCCAAAGTTTCTGTCCTGCACCGTACAAACCATCAAGCAAATGTAAACATCCTGAAGGCAAACCTTGGCACATTATTTTTATAATACAATGGAATTGTACAAGGGGATAATTATTTTTGTTGAAAAGTTCCTGTAATCAAGATTCATGAAGTTTCAGTGAGCATGAACAAAGTTCAAGGAGCTCTCCCACTTCAACAATGCTTGTCTTTCTCACTTTCACTTTCCTTTTTGAAAAAGTTTTGGGTTCCCCTCTTTATTTTTGTTGTTTTTAAACTATATAAAAGCACTCAACAGAAATAAATGACTCTCTAAAACTTTCGGGTTGTCTCCCTGGCAGCGCTTTCTTTAAAGCCATTAAGCTAGGCATATAGTGCTCAAGAAGTGAATCCACCCGAATCCCAAGGTATATCAAAGCCAATTTTAATTAGCAATGATTTATAATTTAGTAGTGAGCACAAAGCAACATATTTCATGTAATGACGAAGTCTAGCTCTCTTCCTATGCATTGGCATGTCATAAAAGAACAATTCATGCACACATAGTAAAGGCCAATGCATAGTATAAACAGTTTCTTGCAATTTTATCGTATTGGAAACATAGAGAGGTGGAGATATAGTTCCTCTCTCATAATAATTGCAAGTAGAAGCAGCAAGCACATGCATATTATACTCATCAAAATCATCATGTGTAGTAGTAAAAGGCAACCCATCAATATAATCCTTAATAAGCACAAACTTCTCCGATATAGTGTAGTTTGGAGAATTCAAAAAGATAATAGGACTATCACGCGTGGGTGCAATAGCAACAATTTCATGTTTAACATAAGGAACTGTAGCAAGTTCATCTCCATAAGCATAATTCATATTGGCATCTTGGCCACAAGCATATCAAGCATCATCAAAAAGGGATATTTTAAAAGAATCAACGGGATCATAACAATCATCATAGCAATCATCCTTCGGTAAGCACGAAGGGAAATTAAACAATGTATGAGTTGAAGAGTTACTCTCATTAGAAGGTGGGCACGGGTGATCAATCCGATCTTCCTCCTTTTGTTCTTCGCTCTCCTCCTCATCTTTTTCATCCAATGAGCTCACAGTTTCATCAACTTCTTCTTCCATAGATTCCTGCAAAATATTAGTCTCTTCTTGGACAGCGGAGACTTTCTCAATAAGCGCATTAATATAGGAATTATATTCATAATTATCATAGCAATACTTTAGGATAGCTAAATTTTCAGGCCTATAAATATCATCATCAAAAGCTTCATACTTTTCAAACAATGATTTAATTTCATAAGCACCCTTAAAAGCAACAAATTCTTCTATTTGTTCCACATCATAGTAATCATATATACCTCTAGCATAAGAAGCCAAAGTTTCATTATCATTAAATTTGCATAAAAAGGGAAGGTGTGGAGCCTTCATCCTAGAGCAACAAGTACAATCATATATCAAGCATAGTTGCCTAGCATACCATTTCAACATATAAATTTGATCCCATAATAGTTTCCCTTTTTGTGTCAAGCGATAATCCCTAAAGTATTCACGTTGATCCAACATTACTCCCATTACCAGATTGAATGGGGTTTTCTCAGGATTATCAAAGTAGTACATAATTTCTGTCACATAACGAGCATCGAGGGTTTTAGACACCTAATTTTTATGGTATTTCGTGTTCCATATCCATAACTAAAGATAGATAACAACTAAGAACATCAAATAAAAATTACTTAGTGATAAAGCAAACAATCACACATGAGAATATTCACCCCATGCTATTGCTCCCCGGCAACGGCGCCAGAAAAAGGTCTTGATAACCAACAAGTATAGGGGATCAATTGTAGCCTCTTCCGATAAGTAAGAGTGTCGAACCCAACGAGGAGCTAAAGGTAGAACAAATATTCCCTCAAGTTCTATCGACCACCGATACAACTCTACGCACGCTTGACGTTCGCTTTACCTAGAACGAGTATGAAGCTAGAAGTACTTTGTAGGTGTTGTTGGATAGGTTTGCAAGATAATAAAGAGCAAGTAAATAAAAAGTAGGGGTTGTTAAGTAAAGACACAATAAAGTAAATATAGCGAGTGTGGAAAAGTGGTGGTAGGAGTTGCGAAATTGCCCCTAAGCAATTGACTACTTTACTAGACCGATAGCAAGTATTATGTGGGAGAGGCCACTGCTAGCATGCCATCCCTGACTTGGAATTCTATGCACTTATGATTGGAACTATTAGCAAGCGTCCGCAACTACTAACATTCATTAAGGTAAAACCCAACCATAGCATTAAGATATATTGGCCCCCCTTCAATCACGTATGCATCAATTTCTATGCTAGGTTGAAGCTTCTGTCACTCTTTCCCTCTAATACATAGTCCTATCAACATACAACTAACCTTATGGTGTGATCCACGCACGCGCTCATATGATGGGCACCAAAGGACAGCAACATAACCACAAGCAAATTAAATCAATCAAAGAAATTCATCAACCACCGATAGGACAACGAAAATCTACTCAAACATCATAGGATGGCAACACATCATTGGATAATAATATGAAGCATAAAGCACCATGTTCAAGTAGAGGGTACAGCGGGTTGCGAGAGAGTGGACCGCTGTAGATAGAGGGGGGAAGGTGATGGAGATGTTGGTGTAGATGGCGGAGGTGTTGGTGTAGATCGCGGTGATGATGATGATGGCCACGGCAGCGTTCCGGCGCCACCGGAAGAGAAGGGGAGAGGGGGCCTATTCGTCTTCTTCTTCCTTGACCTCCTCCCTAGATGGGAGAAGGGTTTCCCCTCTGGTCCTTGGCCTCCATGGCATGGGAGGGGCGAGAGCCCCTCCGAGATTGGTTCTCTCTCTCTCTCTCTCTCTCTCTCTCTCTGTTTCTGCATTATGTTTTGTTGCCCTTTCACCATTTCGTATATATATGGAGATCCGTAACTTCGATTGGACCGAACCTTCGCCGTGATTTTTTACCGAAAATTAGCTTTCTTGCGGACGAAGAAGGGCATCAACCGCCTTACGAGTGGACCACGAGGGTCAGGGGCGCGCCCAGGGGGGTGGGGCACGCCCCCCTACCTCGTCCCCACCTCAGTCACCGTTTCGCATTGATCTTTCTCCAAGATTTTCCAAATATTCCAAAAATAAGCTCCATCCGCTTTTATCCGGTTTGGATTCCATTTGATATGGATATTCTGCGAAACATAAAACATGCAACAAACAGGAACTGGCACTGGGCACTGGATCAATATGTTAGTCCCAAAAATAATATAAAAAGTTGCCAAAAGTATATTAAAGTTGTGGAATATTGGCATGGAACAATCAAAAATTATAGATACGACGGAGACGTATCAGTCACCTCAATAAACGTGAAACTTATCCTTAGTCCTTTTCAGGTATTTCAGAATGTTCTTGACCGTTGTCCATGATCCACTCCAGGATTACTTTGGTACCTCCCTGCTAAACTAATAGCAAGGCACACATCACGTCTGGTACACAACATTGCATACATGATAGAACCTATGGCTGAGGCATAGGGAATGACTTTCATTTTCTCTCTATCTTCTGCAGTGGTCGGGCATTGAGTCTGACTCAACTTCACACCTTGTAACACAGGCAATAACCCTTTCTTTGCTTGATCCATTTGAACTTCTTCAAAACTTTATCAAGGTATGTGCTTTGTGAAAGTCCAATTAAGCGTCTTGATCTATCTCTATAGATCTTGATGCCCAATATACAAGCAGCTTCTCCGAGGTCTTTCATTGAAAAATTCTTATTCAAGTATACTTTTATGCTATTCAGAAATTCAGTATCATTTCCGATCAACAATATGTCATCCACATATAATATCAGAAATGCTATAGAGCTCACACTCACTTTCTTGTAAATACAGGCTTCTCCAAAAGTCTGTATAAAACCATATGCTTTGATCACACTATCAAAGCGTATATTCCAACTCCGAGATGCTTGCACCAGTCCATAAATGGATCGCTGGAGCTTGCACACTTTGTTAGCACCTTTTGGATCGACAAAACCTTCCGGTTGCATCATATACAACTCTTCTTTAAGACATCCATTAAGGAATGCAGTTTTGACATCCATTTGCCAAATTTCATAATCATAAAATGTGGCAATTGCTAACATGATACGGACGGACTTTAGCATCTCTACGGGTGAGGTCTCATCGTAGTCAACTCCTTGAACTTGTCGAAAACCTTTCACAACAAGTCGAGCTTTGTAGACAGTAACATTACCGTCAGCGTCAATCTTCTTCAGATCCATTTATTCTCTATGGCTTGCCGATCATCGGGCAAGTCAACCAAAGTCCACACTTTGTTCTCACACATGGATCCCATCTCAGATTTCATGGCCTCAAGCCATTTCGCGGAATCTGGGCTCATCATCGCTTCCTCATAGTTCGTAGGTTCGTCATGGTCAAGTAACATGACCTCCAGAATAGGATTACCGTACCACTCTGGTGCGGATCTTACTCTGGTTGACCTACGAGGTTCGGTAGTAACGTGATCAGAAGTTTCATGATCATCATCATTAGTTTCCTCACTAATTGGTGTAGGAATCACTGGAACTGATTTCTGTGATGAACTACTTTCCAATAAGGGAGAAGGTATAGTTACCTCATTAAGTTCTACATTCCTCCCACTCACTTATTTCGAGAGAAACTCCTTCTCTAGAAAGGATCCATTCTTAGCAACGAATATCTTGCCTTCGGATCTATGATAGAAGGTGTACCCAACAGTCTCTTTTGGGTATCCTATGAAGACACATTTCTCCGATTTGGGTTCGAGCTTATCAGATTGAAGCTTTTTGACATAAGCATAACATCCCCAAACTTTAAGAAATGACAACTTGGGTTTCTTGCCAAACCACAGTTCATACGGTGTCATCTCAACGGATTTTGATGGTGCCCTATTTAACGTGAATGCAGCCATCTCTAAAGCATAACCCCAAAACAATAGCGGTAAATCAATAAGAGGCATCATAGATCGCACCATATCTAATAAAGTGCAGTTACGACATTCGGACACACCATTACGCTGTGGTGTTCCAGGTGGCGTGAGTTGCGAAACTATTCCACATTGTTTCAAATGAAGACCAAACTCATAACTCAAATATTCACCTCCATAATCAGACCGTTGATAATCCCCAAGTGTAGGGAATCATCGTAGCAATTCCCAAAGGTGGAAGAGATAAGTATGGAGTGTCGAACCCACAAGGAGCTAAAGGTAAGATCAATATTCTCTCAAGCCCTATCTGCCACTGATACGACTCTACGTACACCGAATGTTTGCTTTCAACTAGAAACGAGAAATAAAACTACGTTGTGGGTATGAAGTGGATAACTTTATATGATATCGGAGAGCTAAAATTTAAAAGTAGGTGATGTTACCATAAAGTTAGAATATATTACTAAATATTATAAATAGCGAGTGTGGAATAATGGTGGATCGGTGTGCGGAATTGTCCTAGGCGATTATTAACAAGACCGATAGTCGGCATTGCAATTCCTTATGAGGGAGAGGCATAAGCTAACATACTTTCTCTACTTGGATCATATGCACTTATGATTGGAACTCTAGAAAGCATCCGCAACTACTAAAGATCATTAAGGTAAAACCCAACCATAGCATTAAAGCATCAAGTCCTCTTTATTCCCGTATGCAATAACGCCCTTACTCGGGTTTGTGTTTCAGTCACTCACCAACCCACTATGAGCGAATCATGAATGTATTGCAACACTCTACAGCGGGGATCCCTCACGCTTGCGCGACACGGAGGGCACCATAGGACAGCACCAAAATAAAACATACAACTCGTACCAATCTAGATCATCAATCAACCCATAGACAAAGCATATCTACTCAAAACATCATAGGATGGCAACACATCATTGGATCATAATATGTGGCATAAAGCACCATGTTCAAGTAGGTATTACAGCGGTGTGCGGGAGAGTGGACCGCATAAAAGAGATGAGGGTGATGATGGTGATGTTGATGTTGATGAAGACGATCACCGCGGCGATGATTCCCCTCTCGATGGCACTCCGGTGCCACCAAGAGAGAGGAGGAGAGGTTCTCCCCCTTGTGCTTCCTCCTCCATGGCCTCCCCCTGGATGGGGAGAGGTTCTCCCTCTGGTCCTTGGCCTTCATGGTGATGATGGCCCCTCCGGGATCCTCCTCCATGCCCTCCGGTGATGATGGCCCCCTCCGGCAGGGTGCCAGAGAGGGCCTAGATTGGTTTTTGGTGGCTATGGAGGCCTCTGGCGGCAGAACTCCCGATCTAGGTTAATTTTCGGAGATTTCTGTATTTATAGGAGAAGTTGGCGTTGATTTCACGTCAGGGGGCCCTTGGGGAGTCCACGGGCAGGGGCACGCCCCAGGGGGGTAAGCGCGCCCCCACCCTCATGGGGCCCCCGTGACTCCCCTCCGGTGGATTTTCGTTCCAGTATTTTTCATGTATTCCAGAAAAAAATCTTCGTTGATTTTCATCGCATTCCGAGAACTTCTGTTTCTGCACAAAAACAACATCACGGTAGTTCTGCTGAAAACAGCGTTAGTCCGGGTTAGTTCTAATCAAATCATACCAAGATCATATAAAAATATTGTAAACATGGCATGAATACTTCATAAATTATAGATACGTTGGAGACGTATCAGCCTCCCCAAGCTTAATTCCTGCTCGTCCTCGAGTAGGTAAATGATAAAAGAAATAATTTATGAAGTGTGAATGCTAGCAAGTGCACAAGTTTGATCAATGATAGTTCCACTCACTTTTTCTAGCATCTTTATATATCATATCAGTAGATCATCTTCATAAAACTTTTGATCAAGTAACAAGCTATTCACATGTTAAAGTATAAATCATAAACTTTCTTGAAACTAACAAACTATATTCTTAGTCATCAAACAATTGCAATTCATCTTATTTTCAGGAAGGGTCTATGTCAGAGCTTTGATTTAGCAAACTCCACATACTCAACTATCATTTAGTCTTTCACAATTGCTAACACTCACGTGATATTTGTGGGTTCAAATTTTTAATCGGACACAGAGAAAGATAGGGGCTTATAGATTCGCCTCCCAACTTTTACCTCAAGGGTAATGCCAACAATAATAGTTCATGATAACTTACATCCAATTGGATATATATATCAGGATCTTTCCAACAATGTGCTTGCTAAAGGATAAAATGTAAAAAGGGAAGGTGAAGATCACCATGACTCTTGCATAAGGTAGAAGATAAAAGTAAAAGATAGGCCCTTCGCAGAGGGAAGCAGAGGTTGCTGCGCGCTTTTATGGTTGGATGCACAAAATCTTAATGCAAAAGAACGTCACTTTATATTGCCACTTGTGATATGGACCTTTATTATGCAGTCCGTCGCTTTTATTTCTTCCACATCACAAGATCGTATAAAGCTTATTTTCTCCACATTAATAGATCATACATATTTAGAGGGCAATTTTTATTGCATGCACCGATGACAACTTACTTGAAGGATCTTACTCAATCCATAGGTAGGTATGGTGGACTCTCATGGCAAAACTAGTTTAAGGAATGTTTGGAAGCACAAGTAGTATCTCTACTTGGTGCAAAGAATTTGGCTAGCATGAGGGGGGAAAGCAAGCTCAACATGTTGGATGATCCAAGACAATATACTTTATTTCGGATATAAGAAAACATAACCCATTATGTTGTCTTCCTTGTCCAACCTCAACCTTTTAGCATGTCATATTTTAATGAGTGCTCACAACTACAAAAGATGTCCAAGATAGTATATTTATATGTGAAATCTCTTTTCCTTCAATATTCTTTCATGAATTGTTCAAGTGACCAATTCTACGTTTGCCAACCTTCGATAAGTTTACTACCTATACTTATTCTATGTGAAGTCATTACTCCCCGTGGTACAAGCATATGAAACATATATAAATTCATATTTATGATATTCAATTAGTCAACCATTTACTCATAGGATATACGTGAAGCACGTGAGTAAATGACAAACTACTCCAAAAGATAATAGTGAAGGACACTGAGTAGTCAAATAATTAACTAGCCATGGGAGGATTCTTTTTCATTTAATAATTCAGATCCAATGATTTTATTCAAACATCAAGTAAAATTTAAAATACGCTCCAAGCAAAACACATATTATGTGACGAATAGAAATATAGCTCCGAGTAAGGTATACCGATAGTTTTGAAGACGAAAGAGGGGATGCCTTCCGGGGCATCCCCAAGCTTAGGCGCTTGAGTCTTCCTTGAATATTACCTTGGGGTGACTTGGGCATCCCCAAGCTTAGGGTATTTCCACTCCTTATTCTCCTCATATCGATATCTCACCAAAAGCTTGAAAACTTCAATCACACAAAACATAACAGAACTTCGTGAGATAGGTTAGTATGATAAAGAGTAAACCATTCACTCTGGTACTGTCAAAGACAATGTTCATAATTGTTCTCACACAATTCCTACTGTACCATATCATTTCTACAATTATATTGAGAAATATAAGCCATAGAAACTAGAAAACAAGCAGACTATGCAATGAAAACAGAATCTGTTAGAAACAGAACAGTCTGTAATGATCTGAACACCAACCATACTTCTGCTACTACAAAAATTCTGAAATAAATTGGTGGACGTGAGGAATGTGTCTATTAATCTTCTGCAAAAAGAATCAGCACCAAAGCACTCTTCTGTAAAAAATGGCAGCTAATCTCGTGAGCGCAAAGTTTCTGTTTTTTACAGCAAGATCACATTAACTTTCACACAAGTCTTCCCAAAGGTCTTACTTGGCCCTTTATTGAAAAAAAGCTATAATAAATTATTAATACAGTAGCTTGATCATTAGAACACACAAAAACAGTAAGGGTAAATATTGGGTTGTCTCCCAACAAGCGCTTTTCTTTAATGCCTTTTTAGCTAGGCATGATGATTTCAATGATGCTCACATAAAAGATAAGAATTGAAACATAAAGAGAGCATCATGAAGAATATGACTATCACATTTAAACCTAACCCGCTCCCTATGCCTAGGGATTTTCTGAGCACACAATTTATGGGAACAAGAATCAACTAGCATAGGAAGGCAAAACAAGTATAACTTCAAAACTTTAAGCACATAGAGAGGAAACTTGATATTATTGCAACTCCTACAAGCATGTAATCCTCCCTCATAATAATTTTCAGTAGCATCATGAATGAGTTCAACAATATTTCCATCACATAAATCATTCTTTTCATGATCTACGAGCGTAGAAATTTTACTACTCTCCACATAAGCCAAATTCTCCCCATTCGGAATGGCGGGACCACTAGTTCCTAAAGTTGACACTCTTCCAAACCCGCTTTAGATGATAGTATTATTCATACTCCAAAAGATATAAGTGAAGTTCATGGATCGTTCTACAATTAATATAGACTAACCAATATCCAAGCTCAAAATGTATATGTGAAGCACACAAAGCATTCTATAAAGCCATACTCAAAAGATTTAAGTGAAGCTCAAAGAGGAATTCTATAAGATCATACTTAGAAGATATAAGTGAAGCACATGAAGTTTTCTATAAATTTATGAAGGGACATCTCATAATAGCACGGTTCTTAAAGAAAAAGAAAAACACAAAGGACACAAATCATGTGAACAAAACAAAAACCGAGGTATACCGATAATTGTTGAAGAAGAAAGATGGGATGCCAACCGGGGCATTCCCAAGCTTAGATGCTTGAGTATCCTTAGAATATTTACTTGGGGTGCCTTGGGAATCCCCAAGCTTGAGCTCTTGCCTCTCTTTATTCTTCTCATATTGATAGCTCCTCGATCTTCGAACACTTCATCCACACAAAACTTTAACAAAAACTTTGTGAGATCCGTTAGTATAATAAAGCAAATCACTACCTTTAGGTACTGTTTCAAACTCATTCCAATTTCATATTATAACTATATCTACTGTATTCCAACTTATTTACGGTTCATAACCTCCGATACTAGCCATAGATGCATCAAAATAAGCAAACAACACATGAAAAATAGAATCTGTCTAAAACAGGACAGTCTGTAGTAATATGGAGGTTTAGTAAACTTATGTAACTCCAAAAATTATGAAATAAATTTGAAAATTTGAAAATTTTGTACAGAAGTAATGTTCAAAAAAATTTAGACCCATTTGACTTTACAGTAAAAAATGTAAAAATCACGCGCTACAGCTAAAGTTTCTGTTTTTTGTTCTGCACATAGTAAACAAGCAATCTAATCATCCTAAAACCAAAGTTTGGCACATTATTTTTACAATACAATGGATATATATAGGGGGATAATTATTTACAGAGAAACTTCCATGAAAAATTCTACATTGTTTCCGTGAGCATGAACACGAGTGCTCAAGGTCGACCCTCACTTCTTCAATGCATAACTTTCCAATCACTTCTCTTTTTGAAAAACTTATTAGGAATGAGAAGCAAGTAACTTTTTTTTGTATTTTCATTCTTTATTTTTTTTTGTATGTTTCACCCACAACTAAACACCAACAAAAAAGGAAAAACAAAATCTACTTAGTGAAGAAAGCAAACAAGCACACACGAGAATATCAACCCCACGCTATTGCTCCCTGGCAACGGCGTCAGAAAAAAGGTTGATAATCCCCAACTGCAGGGAATCATCATAGCAATTCCCAAAGGTGGAAGTGATAAGTATGGAGTGTCGAACCCACAAGGAGCTAAATGTAAGGTCAATATTCGCTCAAGCCCTATCTACAACTGATACGACTCTATGTGCACCGAATGTTTGCTTCCAACTAGAAACGAGAAATAAAACTACGTTGTGGGTATGAAGTGGATAACTTTGTATGATATTGGAGAGCTAAAATTTAAAAGTAGGTGTTGTTATCATAAAGTTAGAATATATTACTAAATATTATCAATAGCGAGTGTGGAATAATGGTGGATCGGTGTGCGGAATTGTCCTAGGCAATTATTAACAAGACTGGTAGTCGTCGTTGCAATTTCATATGAGGGAGAGGCATAAGCTAACATACTTTATTTACTTGGATCATTTGCACTTATGATTGGAACTCTAGCAAGCATCTGCAACTACTAAAGATCATTAAGGTAAAACCCAACCATAGCATTAAAGCATCAAGTCCTCTTTATTCCCATACACAACAATGCCCTTACTCGGGTTTGTGTTTCAGTCACTCACCAACCCACTATAAGCGAATCATGAACGTATTGCAACACCCTACAGCGGGAATCCCTCACGCTTGCGCGACACGGAGGGCACAATAGGACATCACCAAAATAAAACATACAACTCGTACCAATCTAGATCATCAATCAACCCAAAGACAAAGGATATCTACTCAAAACATCATAGGATGGCAACACATCATTGGATCATGATATGTGGCATAAAGCACCATGTTCAAGTAGGGATTACAGCGGGGTGCGAGAGAGCGGACCGCGTAAAAGAGATGAGGGTGATGATGATGATGATGGTGATTGTGGGAGTCCTGGATTAGGGGGTCTCTGGACAGCCGGACTATCTCCATTGGCCGGACTGTTAGACTATGAAGATACAAGATTGAAGACTTCGTCTCGTGTCCGGATGGGACTCTACTTGGCGTGGAAGGCAAGCTAGGAAATACGGATATGTATATCTCCTCCTTTGGAACCGAACTTGTGTAACCCTATCCCTCTCCGGTGTCTATATAAACCGGAGGGTTTTAGTCCGTAGGACAACATACAATCATACCATAGGCTAGCTTCTAGGGATTAGCCTCTCTGATCTCGTGGTAGATCTACTCTTGTACTACCCATATCATCAATATTAATCAAGCAGGACGTAGGGTTTTACCTCCATCAAGAGGGCCCGAACCTGGGTAAAACATCATGTTCCCTGCCTCCTGTTACCATCCGCCTTAGACGCACAGTTCGAGACCCCCTACCCGAGATCCGCCGGTTTTGACACCGACACTGGTGCTTTCATTGAGAGTTCCTCTGTGTCGTCGCCGTTAGGCTTGATGGCTCCTATTATCATCGATAGCGATGCGGTCCAGGGTGAGACTTTTCTCCTCGGACAGATCTTCGTGTTCGGCGGCTTTGTACTGCGGGCCAATTCGCTTGGCCATCTGGAGCAGATTGAAAGTTACGCCCCTAGCCACCAGGTCAGGTTTGGAAGCTTAAACTACACGGCTGATATCTGCGGAGACTTGATCTTCGATAGATTCGAGCCTCTGCCTTGCGCGTCACGCGGTCGCGATGAGTACGATTTAGCTCTACCAACGGACAGTGTTAAGATCGCACCAGCAGCCGCTTCGACCCTCAATTCAGAGCCAGTTGCGCCTTCGTGGACGGGTGGATGGACCCCTCCGCGGAAGCCTTACCCTTAGCGGCGATCAAGCCGAACATCGACCTTAGCTTACACGAGAGCCGTGTTGTTAAACTGCCGGATCCTTCTCCGGCCACGGACTCCGAGCCACTTGCGCCCGTTCCTATCGAATCCGATTGGGCGCCGATCATGGAGTTGACCTCCGCGGATATTTTTCAGCACTCGCCCTTTGGCGACATACTGAACTCATTAAGGTCACTCTCCTTTTCAGGAGGATCCTAGCCGAACTATGTCCGGCAGGACTGGGATGCGGACGACGAAGAAATTCGCGACCCACCCACCACCCACTTAGTAGCCACTGTCGATGACTTACCGACATGCTCGACTTCGACTCCGAAGACATCGACGGTATGGACGACGATGCAGGAGATGAAGAGGAACCACTGCCCACAGGGCACTGGACGCCCACTTCACCACATGACGTATACATGGTGAAGACACCAAAAGAAAATGACGACGAGGAACGGAAGGACGCAACGAAGGGTTGTCCCCTCGAGAAGCAGTCAAAGCGGCGGCGTAAGCGCGCCCCAAATCCCACCTCAGTAGAAACAACGATCATACAGACCCAGCGTTAGAGCAGGGTGAACCATTGCCGGACCACAGCAACACGGAGAATCAAACCGAACAACCTGATTCTGTCAAAGATAATAGTCCGGATGACATAACACTGGACAGACACCTGGAGCAACAGAATGCCCATCAAAGGCTTGTTGCCACCGCAAGGAGTCTAAAAAAGAAGAAGCAAAGGCTCAAGGCTGCGCAAGACACACTCCAAATCAGATGGAGCAAAGTACTCAACACAGCAGCGAAGTATGGCGGTAATTGCCCCACCAAAATCTACCCGAAGCGGAAGTTGCTACCTGAATTCGATGAGGAGGCCTTAGATCCCCCGCAACCAAAAATTAAAACGGCCAGCTGGCTGGATAGACGACCTCACGCCCAAAATAGAGCGGCAAGCAATGCCGCACATAAGCCAATACGCGATCCATGCGAGGGCTCACATCAAAAGGACGGTGCAACCAGATCCATCTATGGACCACGCAGGCGCGCTCCAGCATACGATGCAACACAACAAACATCTGAACACTACGGTACACCCAGATACAGGGGTGCCGCACACCCCCTATGTTTCACCGACGAGGTGCTAGACCATGAATTTCCAGAGGGATTCAAACCCATAAACATAGAGGCATACGACGGAACAACAGACCCTGGGGTCTGGATTGAGGACTATATCCTCCATATCCATATGGCTCGAGGAGATGATCTCCACGTCATTAAGTATTTACCCCTCAAACTCAAAGGGCCAGCTCGGCACTGGCTTAAAAGCCTCCCCGAAAGCTCCATTGGAAGCTGGGAAGAGCTCGAAGACGCTTTTCGGGCAAATCTTCAAGGGACTTATGTCCGACCTCTGGATGCGGACGATTTGAGTCATATAACTCAACAGCCCAGAGAGTCGGCCCGAAAGCTTTGGAACATGTTTCTTACTAAAAAGAACCAAATAGTCGACTGTCCGGACGCCAAAGCCTTGGCAGCTTTTAAGCATAGCGTCCACGACGAATGGCTTGCCAGACACCTCGGCCAAGAAAAGCCGAGAACAATGGCAGCATTAACAAGCCTCATGACCCGCTTTTGCGCGGGTGAGGATAGCTGGCTAGCCAGATGCAGCACCAGCGACCCTAGTACATCCGAAGTTAGAAACGGGAAATCACGGCGCAACAACAATAACAAACGCCGGAATAAAGAAGACAGCATGAAGAGCACGGCAGTAAACGCCGGATTCAAAAGTTCTCGGCCAAGTCAGCAAAAACCGCCCTCTAAAGGCGCCAGAGACGAACTGTCCAGCCTAAAAAAAATGTTGGACCAAGTATATTAGATCCATAGCACCCCCAGTAAACCTTCTAATCATATCCACAGAGAATGTTGGGTCTTCAGGTAGTCCTGCAAGCTCAACGCCGTACACAAGGGGGAGGATACACCAAGCGAAGACGAGGATGAGCCTCTCAAGCAAGACACTGGGGAACAAAAGAAATTTCCACCAGAAGTCAAAACAGTAAACGTGTTACACGTGATAAAGGGGAGAAACAAAGCGGCACTCCCACATAAACATGCCCAAGGGCCTATCACCGCAGAGTCCTGCCACTGGTCGTTTCAACCGATCACTTTTGACCATCGGGATTACTCAGCAAGTATCCGGCGTTTAGGATGGGCTGCCTTGGTATTAGACCCAATAATTAATGGATACCACTTCACACCGAGTCCTGATGGACGATGGTAGCAGTCTAAACCTAATATATCAGGACACAATCCGCAAAATGGGGATAGACCCAACAAAAATTTGCCTCAGCAATACTACCGTTAAAGGTGTAACGCCCGGCCCAGGGGCTCATTGCACAGGCTCCCTGCTACTAGAAGTTATATTCGGCTTCCCCGATAACTTCCGTAGAGAAAATTTAACCTTCCACATTGCTCCGTTCGAAAGTGGCTATCAAGCACTACTTGGACGGGAAGCTTTTGCTTGCTTCAATGCAATACCGCATTATGCTTCCCTTATGCTTAAGATGCCCGGTCCACGTGGCATCATTATAGTGAGTGGAAATATTAAGCGATCCCTGCACGCCGAAGAGAGTGCGACTGCCTTGGCAGCCACACACTAAACAGGGCCTCACCAGCTAAAGCATTTGATATGTTGTCAAGACCACGGACACGGTTAGACGAGCCCGGCGCAGCTATATGTAACTCACACAGGTTTGATAAGCCACACCCCTATTACAAATACAAGGGGCTTAACGCGCACAGACAAGTGGCAATTTTTACTCATCTTGAATTATACATGGTTTCTTCAAACCTACCTTTTTGCACGACAACTTTTCACCTAAGTTTCTCTCTTTTACAGATGACCATCGTGCTACACTCGTCCAGGATACGGCACAACGGAGACACAGGCGCAGACGTGCAGCAGGGACCCGTCCCAAGGATTCTTTTTAGATTAAGACCCTGTGTCAACCTTTTTTACTGTCTCTTGTTGATACACATCCCTCGGATTCTCAGTACAATTGAGAAGGATGTTGGCGTCTTGGCATGTGGCCACGTCAGGATAATGCACGTACCTAGACACCATGGGCTTCTTACAAAGGGCACTATTTCGGCCCAGTTTATACCATAAAGACCGAATACCTTAGGGAGTGTTCGGCGTCGTGAGTTTGGCCTTATATGCATCAGCTCTGAATCATGTCTTTGGACAAATGTTGGGTTTGCCCGGCTCCTATGTTTTGGTACCTTATGTTCCGCTCTATCGGCTAAGGTAGCACTAGGAGAACTACTGCGATTGTGCCCCGAGTCATCCGGACGAGCACCCTAGTAGAGAAAGCCGAAAACTGACTGTCATGATATAGCGCGAGACTAGTCAACCACTCGATGACCTATCGGAATGTTAGAATTCCTCTGCCTTAACGAAGGACCGTTTCCCGGCCAGGCACGTACGCACCCCGAATTCGGGAGAATGCGGAGCCAACAGGGGCTATATAGTAGCCCCACCGTCAAACTCCTATGGCTAAGTGAAAGTGTTAAAGCATTATAGTCTGGTTGCCACGTTCGCTGCGCTATCACCTCCTTAATAGGACCAAGACATTGGGTTAAGTGTGAACACACGTCTTCTGCGAACACCTCCGCATTATATGCGTGGGGGTTGAAGCCGACGACTACAATATTTTAGGTTATATACATATATACATAAACGGCCGCACAGGAGGCACCATATTACTTTCCGGCAAAAGTATAAATATAGCCTTACTACATTTCATAAAAACATTGTGTTTTCAATGGGAATACATGTCACTCAAACATAATATTCTTCGAGCACTGGGCCTCTATCAAACGAGCGCCCTCGAGAACCTCTTCAAAATAGTGCTCGGCAGCTACTCGGCCTATGGCCGAACCTTGCGCCGTAATAGAGGTAGCATCCATCTCCGCCCAGTATGCCTTGAAACGGGCAAAGGCCATCCGCGAGCCTTCTATGCACGCCGACCTCTTCATCGCATTGATGCGCGGCACCGCACTAAGGAATTGCTGCACTAAGCTGAAATAGCTGTTCGGCTTCAGCTTTTCCGGCCACAGCTGATCCACGATAGACCTCATGGCAAGTCCAGACAACCTGTTTAGTTCGGCCCATTCGGCTAGCTGATCAGTCAATGGAAGCGGACGCTCTGGAACGTTGAATTGCGACCAAAATAGCTTGTCCACTTCATGATCTGTTTGACCTTGGAAGTATTTGGCCGCATCAGCAGCGCTCGCCGCCAAGTCCATATATGCGTCTGCCAAACTCCACAGCCGATCCAGAGGGGCATACCATGGATCCCTGAACTTCCTCTGCAGCAGAAAGGGCTTCCCAGCCGCAATATCCCTGGCTTCGCGCAGCTCCTCCTTCTTCGCCCTCATAGCAGAGCGAGTGTCTTTGGTCACCATCGTGGCCTTTTCAAGGTCCGCCGCCTTCACTCGGTTCTCTTTTTCAAGGAACTGGCAACAGTCGCCAGTGTCTTTTAATTTTACGGCCATCTTGGCCATCTTCTCTTTGCTTTCGCAATGCGCGGCCTTCTCGGCTCTTAACTCTTCGGCTGCCTTCAAAGCAGTCGCATTACTAATTATTGCTTGTTCCTTGGCTCGGGCAAGTTCCGCCCAAAGGGTCTCCACGATGGCAGCTCCGTTTGCAGTCACGACATATTAAAGATACTGGCATCATGCTGCTCTTATTATGTGACATTCACCAGAAAAACATTACTTACCCTGTGACTCGTCAAGCCGCTTGTTAACAAGCTCGATGTCGGCGTCTGCCGCATCTAGTTGCCGCTTTAGTTCGGCAAACTCATGAGTCCGGCTAGCCACCGGAGCTCCCACTACCTGCACATTAAAGTGGTTTGGTCATTGCCTGGGACTATGATCCTCTGTTTGCCGCCTTCCTTCGCGACAACCAGAGTCTCAGGGGCTACTATCTACACAGGGCACACCTAAAAATGTGCGGTACCACCTCAAAGCCCGTCAGTAGACTCATAAAGGCATCATGCAACCCGCTTTCAGCGGATGAGTTCCTTTCCATCACCGTACCCATCAATGTACAGTGTTCTTCTGAGATGACCGCTCGCTCCAACAACTCTCTCAGTACGCCGGACCGCATACCAGTCGGTGTCGGACTCTTCCGCTTGCTCTCTTCGAGAGCCGTACGCTGGGGACTTCGGGTGACTATAGGATTATCTTCTGGCCTCACCGGATCCGGAGAGGCCCTCCGTGACGACACCTCAAGGTCGCCTACTTCTTGAGCGGAGGAATCCGGGGGAGGCGTTTCGCTCTCCATCATCTCCGGAAGAAGATCCCCCGAAGACGAGCTCTGCTGAGAAGGGCAAAGATTCGAACTGCAAGATAAATACTTCGGTTATTTTCCTTAGAGGTAAGGTAATATATCTTCACTATTAAAGTACTTTTTAATTACTTATAGCTCGTTAGAGGGCTGATCCCCGTGTGGACTCTGTGCGGCAAGAGCACTCTCCAAGGCAGGACCCTCTGGCGGAGATTTCTTCTCCCGCTAGGAAACCTTGGTTTCCGAATCTTCAGAGGTAATCCTCTTCCTCCCCCGGGGTGAGAGAATGTCCGATTCCTCCCCTCGGTTATCCTCCCTCACGGAGGCGCTCGTTCCCTTGGTCGGAATAGGTAGCGATGGAGGTCCGCTTTTGCCATCATTATTCCCCCCTTTGTCTTCCTTTGAGGGCTCCGGGCAAGGTGCTAGCTCGAGCATCTTTTCCAGTACTGGATTTTCCAAACCCACAGGAAGGGGGGCCAAACACCGAATCATCTTCGCCTTTGTTATCCATTCCTGGTCAAAGAGCAACTTCTTAGAATGGCGTCGTGGTAAATAAAAGACGGTGTGTTCGGCTAAAGGATTACTTACTTGGTTGGCGGTACGGTTGCTGCTCAGGCCCACGTCCTCGGTAGTATCCGAACACTCTATTTGGGGTCCGAAGAATGATTTGTACATCTCCTCGTGCATCAGGCCGAGGAAATTCTGAATAGTACGCGGCCCTTCTGGGTTGAACTCCCACATGCGGAGGGGCCGGCGTTTGCAAGGCTGAACTCGATGAACCAGCATGACTTGCGCCACCATAATCAAACTAAAATCTCCTTTGAAGAGATTTTGGATGCGGCTTTGCAATATAGGCACGCCCTTGGCAGGACCCCAGCTCAGCCCTCTGCTAATCCATGACATCAGTTGTGGTGGAGGGCCTGAGCGGAAAGCGGGGGCAGCCACCCACTTGGCACTTCTGGGAGTTGTGATGTAAAACCACTCCTGTTGCCATAATCCGGACACCTCTGGAAAGGAACCTTTGGGCCACGGAGCTCCTGCTATCTTTCTTATTAATGCGCCTCCGCACGCTGCATACTGCCCTTCGACCATCTTCGGCTTCATGTCAAAGGTCTTGAGCCACAGGCCGAAGTGAGGGGTAATGCAGAGGAAGGCCTCACACACGATAATGAATGTCGAGATGTGGAGAAAGGAGTCCGGGGCTAGGTCGTGGAAATCTAGCCCGTAATAAAACATCAACCCCCTAACGAAGGGATCCAGAGTGAGGCCTAGTCCTCGGAGGAAGTGGGAGATGAACACGATGTCTTTGTTGGGTTCAGGAATAGGGACGACCTGCCCTCGGGCAGGAAGCCGATGCGAAACCTCGACGATCAGGTATCTGGCCTCCCTCAACTTCTTGATGTCTTCTTCCATAACGAAGGAGGGCATCCATCGGCCTTGAAGGCTAGATCCGGACATGATTGAAGGTCCAGAGCACCTGACTTGGGCTTTGGGTGTTAGAACTCGAGGCGGGGGAAGGATTCGATTGAGCACGGGAGGGAAAAAGTAAAAGCCTTGTCCCTTTATAAAGAGGGTGAATATCAAGCGTCCTCTCTGTAGCCGTTTGGGACTTGCCTATAATCTAGGAGTCCTAGACACGGTTGGGTTACCCACGCCCGTATTGATGAGAATCCCGTAATAAGGGGACACGATCTCTGCTTCGACGAGATGTGTCAAAAAACTGCCTCGCGTTATGTGTGGGGCTAGTTAAAGGAAACGGTTCGAATAATCACCGGGCCACGGCTTAATGTCATGTTGCCAAAACAAGTCAGCAAATTAGATTTGTGAAAATATTATTCTCTCTACGGTGGAATGTCGAACTTATTTTGCAGGGTCGGACACTATCCTTATATTCAAATTCTTCTGTGGTATATTCGGAGGAGGAACCCGCCTTGCAATGCCGAAGACAATACTGCACGCCGGACTCATCGTCATTGAAAGCCTGGTTCAGGGGCTACTGTGGGAATCCTGGATTAGGGGGTCTCCGGACAGGCGGACTATCTCCATTGGCCGGACTGTTAGACTATGAAGATACAAGATTGAAGACTTTGTCTCGTGTCCGGATGGGACTCTACTTGGCGTGGAAGGCAAGCTAGGCAATACGGATATGTATATCTCCTCCTTTGGAACCGACCTTGTGTAACCCTAGCCCTCTCCGGTGTCTATATAAACCAGAGGGTTTTAGTCCGTAGGACAAGATACAATCATACCATAGGCTAGCTTCTAGGGTTTAGCCTCTCTGATCTCGTGGTAGATCTACTCTTGTACTACCCATATCATCAATATTAATCAAGCAGGACGTAGGGTTTTACCTCCATCAAGAGGGCCGAACCTGGGTAAAACATCGTGTTCCCTGCCTCCTGTTACCATCCGCCTTAGACGCACAGTTCGGGACCCCCTACCCGAGATCCGCCGGTTTTGACACCGACAGTGATGTTGATGAAGACGATCACCGTGGCGATGATTCCCCTCTCGATGGCACTCCGGTGCCACCAAGAGAGAGGAGGAGAGGTTCTCCCCCTTGTGCTTCCTCCTCCATGGCCTCCCCCCTGTATGGGGAGAGGTTCTCCCTCTGGTCCTTGGCCTTCATGGTGATGATGGCCCCTCCGGGATCCTCCTCCATGCCCTCCGGTGATGATGGCCCCCTCCGGCAGGGTGCCGGAGAGGGCCTAGATTGGTTTTCGATGGCCACGGAGGCTTCTAGCGGCGAAACTCTCGATCTAGGTTAATTTTCGGAGATTTCTGTATTTATAGGAGAAGTTGGCGTTGATTTCACGTCAGGGGGGCCCTCGGGGAGTCCACGAGGCAGGGGGCGGGCTCTAGGGGATGGGCGCGCCCCCCACCCTCATGGGGCCCCCGTGACTCCCCTCCGGTGGATTTTTGTTCCAGTATTTTTCATATTTTCCAGAAAAAATCTCCGTTGATTTTCATCACATTCCAAGAACTTTTATTTCTGCACAAAAACAACACCACGGTAGTTCTGCTGAAAACAGCGTCAGGCCGGGTTAGTTCTAATCAAATCATACCAAGATCATATAAAAATATTGTAAACATTGCATGAATACTTCATAAATTATAGATACATTGGAGACTTATTAATCATAGAAACTTAATTTTCTTGTTACGATGATTTTCCACTTCACTCTGAAATTCTTTGAACTTTTCAAATGTTTCAGACTTATGTTTCATCAAGTAGATATACCCATATCTCCTTAAATCATCTATGAAGGTCATAGAATAACGATCCTTGCCGCGAGCATCAACACTCATCGGACTGCATACATCAGTATGTATTGTTTCCAACAAATCTGTTGCTCGCTCCATTGTTCCGGAGAACGGAGTCTTAGTCATCTTGCCCATGAGGCATGGTTCGCAAGCATCAAGTGATTCATAATCAAGTGATTCCAAAAGCCCATCAGCATGGGATTTCCTTCATGCGCTTCACACCAATATGACCTAAACGGCAGTGCCACAAATAAGTTGCACTCTCATTATTAAACTTATATCTTTTGGCTTCAATACTATGAATATGTGTATCACTACTATCGAGATTCAATAAAAATAGAGCACATCAAGGGTGCATGACCATAAAAGATATTACTCATATAAATAGAACAACCATTATTCTCTGATTTAAATGAATAACCATCTCGCATCAAACAAGATCCATATATAATGTTCATGCTTAACGCTGGCACCAAATAACAATTATTCAGGTCTAATACTAATCCCGAAGGTAGATGTAGAGGTAGTGTGCCGACCGCGATCACATCGACTTTGGAACCATTTCCCATGCGCATCATCACCTCGTCCTTAGCCAATCTTCGCTTAATCCGTAGCCCCTGTTTCGAGTTGCAAATATGATCAATAGAACCAGTATCAAATACCCAGGCGCTACTGCAAGCATTAGTAAGGTACACATCAATAACATGTATATCAAATATACCTTCCACTTTGCCATCCTTCTTATCCGCCAAATACTTGGGGCAGTTCCGCTTCCAGTGACCGGTCCCTTTGCAGTAGAAGCGCTTAGTCTCAGGCTTAGGTCCAGACTTGGGCTTCTTCACTTGAGCAGCAACTTGCTTGCCGTTCTTCTTGAATCCCCTTCTTTCCTTTGCCCTTCTTCTTGAAACTAGTGGTCTTGTTGACCATCAACACTTGATGCTCCTTCTTGATTTCTACCTCCGCAGCCTTTAGCATTGCGAAGAGCTTGGGAATTGTCTTATCCATCCCTTGCATATTATAGTTCATCATGAAGCTTTTTTAGCTTGGTGGCAGTGATTGAAGAAATCTGTCAATAACACTATCATTAGGAAGATTAACTCCTAGTTGAGTCAAGTGGTTGTGGTACCCAGACATTCTGAGTATATGTTCACTGACAGAACTATTCTCCTCCATCTTGCAGCTATAGAACTTATTGGAGATTTCATATCTCTCAATTTGGGCATTTGCTTGAAATATTAAATTCAACTCCTGGAACATTGCATATGCTCCATGGCGTTCAAAACGTCATTGAAGTCCCGATTCTAAGCCGTAAAGCATGGCACACTAAACTATCGAGTAGTCATCAGCTTTGCTCTGCCAGATATTCATATCATCTGGTGTTGCTCCTAGCGGTGCTTCCAGGACGTAATTCTTCTGTGCAGCAATGAGGATAGTCCTCAAGTTACGGACCCAGTCCGTGTAGTTGCTACCATCATCTTTGAACTTTGCTTTCTCTAGGAACGCATTAAAATTCAAAGGAACAGTAGCACGGGCCATTTATCTACAACAACATAGATATGCAAAATACTATCAGGTACTAAGTTCATGATAAATTAAAGTTCAATTAATCATATTACTTAACAACTCCCACTTAGATAGACATCCCTCTAATCATCTAAGTGATCACGTGATCCATATCAACTAAACCATGTCCGATCATCACGTGAGATGGAGTAGTTTTCAATGGTGAACATCACTATGTTGATCATATCTACTATATGATTCACGCTCGACCTTTCGGTCTTAGTGTTCCGAGGCCATATCTGCATATGCTAGGCTCGTCAGGTTTAACCTGAGTATTCTGCTTGTGCAAAAAACTGGCTTGCACCTGTTGTATGTGAACGTAGAACTTATCACACCCGATCATCACGTGGTGTCTCGGCACGACGAACTGTAGCAATGGTGCATACTCAGGGAGAACACTTATACCTTGAAATTTAGTGAGAGATCATCTTA
Source organism: Triticum dicoccoides (assembly GCF_002162155.2). Taxonomy (NCBI): domain Eukaryota; kingdom Viridiplantae; phylum Streptophyta; class Magnoliopsida; order Poales; family Poaceae; genus Triticum; species Triticum dicoccoides. The sequence continues at coordinate 144,193,327 of NC_041384.1, forward strand.
TAATGCTACCGCCGTACTAAGCAAAATAAGATGCATAAAGGATAATCATCACATGCAATCAATATAAGTGATATGATATGGCCATCGTCATCTTGTGCCTTTGATCTCCATCTCCAAAGCACTGCCATGATCACCATCGTCACTGGCTTAACACCTTGATCTCCATCGTAGCATCATTGTCGTCTCGCCAACTATTGCTTCTACGACTATCGCTACCGCTTAGTGATAAAGTAAAGCAATTACATGGCGATTGCATTTCATACAATAAAGCGACAACCATATGGCTCCTGTAGTTGCCGATAACTTTGTTAAAAACATGATCATCTCATACAGCAATTTATATAATCACGTCTTGACCATATCACATCACAGCATGCCCTGCAAAAACAAGTTAGACGTCCTCTAGTTTGTTGTTGCAAGTTTTATGTGGCTGCTACGGGCTTAGCAAGAACCGTTCTTACCTACGCATCAAAACCACAACGATTTTTCGTCAAGTGTGTTGTTTTAACCTTCAACAATGACCGGGCGTAGTCACACTCGATTCAACTAAAGTTGGAGAAACAGACACCCACTAGCCACCTGTGTGTGAAGCACGTCGGTAGAACTAGTTTCATGAACGCGGTCATGTAATGTCGGTCTGTGCCGCTTCATCCAACAATACCGCCGAATCAAAGTATGACATGCTGGTAAGCAGTATGACTATTATCGCCCACAACTCTTTGTGTTCTACTCGTGCATATATCATCTACGCATAGACCTGGCTTTGATACCACTGTTGGGGAACGCAGTATTTTAAAAAATTTACCTACGATCACGCAAGATCTATCTAGGAGATGCATAGCAATGAGAGGGAAGAGTGTGTATACATACCCTTGTAGACCAAAAGCGGAAGCGTTTAGTAATGCGGTTGATGTAGTCAAACGTCTTCACGATCCAACCGATCAAGTACCGAACGCACGGCACCTCCGCGATCTACACACATTCAGCTCGGTGACGTCCCTCGTACTCTTGATCCAGCTGAGGCTGAGGGTGAGTTCCATCAGCACGATGATGTGTTGACGGTGATGATGAAGTTACCGACACAGGGCTTCGCCTAAGCACTACGATAATATGACCGAGGTGGAAAACTGTGGAGGGGGCACCGCACACAGCTAAAGATCAACTTGTGTGTCTATGGGGTGCCCCCTCCCACGTATATAAAGGAGGGGAGAAGGAGGGCCGACCTCAAGGGGTGCACCCAAGGGGGGGATTCCTACTCCTAGTAGGAGTAGGTTTCGCCCTTTCCTAGTCCAAGTAGGAGAAGAAGGAAGGAGAGGAAGAAGAGAAGGAAAGAGGGACCGGCCCCCTTAGCCCTGGTCCAATTCGGTTTGGGCTAGGGGGCGCACGCCACCTCTTGTCCTGCCTCCTCTCTTCCACTACTCGGCCCATGAGGCCCAATAACTTCCCGGGGGGTTCCGGTAACCCCCTGTACTCCGTAACTTATCCGTAACGACCCGAACCATTCCGGTGTCCGAATGTAGCCTTCCATTATATGAATCTTTATGTATCAACCATTTCGAGACTCCTCGTCATGTTTGTGATCACATCCGGGACTTCGAACAACCTTCGGTACATAAAATCACATAACTCATAATACATATCGTCATCGAACGTTAAGCGTGTGGACCCTACGGGTTCGAGAACTATGTAGACATGACCGAGACTCATCTCCGGTCAATAACCAATAGCGGAACCTGGATGCTCATATTGGTTCCTACATATTCTGCGAAGATCTTTATCGGTCAAACCGCATAAGAACATATATTGTTCCCTTTGTCATCGGTATGTTACTTGCCCGAGATTCGATCGTCAGTATCATCATACCTAGTTCAATCTCGTCACCAGCAAGTCTCTTTACTTGTTCCTTAATGTATCATTCCATGACTAACTCACTAGTCACATTGCTTGCAAGGCTCATAGTGATGTGCATTACCAAGAGGGCCTAGAGATACCTCTCCGATACACAGAGTGACAAATCCTAATCTTGATCTATGCCAACTCAACAAGAGCCATCAGAGACACCTGTAGAGCATCATTATAATCACCCAGTTACGTTGTGACGTTTGATAGCACACAAGGTGTTCCTTCGGTATTCGGGAGTTGCATAATCTCATAGTCATAGGAACATGTATAAGTCATGAAGAAAGCAATAGCAATAAACTAAACGATTATAGTGCTAAGCTAACGGATGGGTCTTGTCCATCACATCATTCTCTAATGATGTGATCCCGTTCATCAAATGACAACACATGTCTATGGCTAGGAAACTTAACCATCTTTGATTAACGAGCCAGTCTAGTAGAGGCATACTAGGGACACTCTGTTTGTCTATTTATTCACACATGTACTAAGTTTCCGGTTAATACAATTCTAGCATGAATAATAAACATTTATCATGATGTAAGGAAATATAAATAACAACTTTATTATTGTCTCTAGGGCATATTTCCTTCATCGGTTCCCCTTCTGTCATTGGAATCAAGCACCGTAGGATTGAACCCAAAGCTAAGCACTTCTCCCATTGCAAGAAAAACCAGTCTAGTTGGCCAAACCAAATCGATAGTTTGAAGAGACTTGCAAAGATATTAAATCATGCATATAAGAATTCAGAGGAGATTCAAATAATATTCATAGATAAGCTGATCATAAATCCACAATTCATCGGATCTCGGCAAACACACCGCAAAAGAGTATTACATCGGATAGATCTCCAAGAACATCGAGGAGAACATGGTATTGAGAATCAAAGAGAGAGAAGAATCCATCTAGCTACTACCTATGGACCCATATGTCTAAGGTAAACTACTCACGCTTCATCGGAGAGGCAATGGTGTTGATGTAGAAGCCCTCCGTGATCGAATCCCCCTCCGGCAGGACGCCGGAAAAGGCCGCTAGATGGGATCTCACGGGTACAGAAGGTTGCAGTGGTGGAAGAGTGTTTTTGTGGCTCTCCTGATAGGTTTTGGAATATTTGAGAATATATAGGCGGAAGAAGTAGGTCGGTGGAGTCACGAGGGGCCCACAAGGGTGGGGGAGCTCCGTCCTTGTGGATGCCTCGTGGCTTCCCTGATGTGCACTCCAAGTCCTCTGGATGTCTTCTGGTCCAAGAAAAATCATCGCGAAAGTTTCATTCCGTTTGGACTCCGTTTGGTATTCTTTTTCTGTGAAACTCTAAAACAAGGAAAAAACATAAACTGGCACTGGGCTCTAGTTTAATAGGTTAGTCCCAAAAATAATATAAAATAGCATAATGATGCATATAAAACATCCAAAACAGATAATATAATAGCATGGAACAATCAAAAATTATAGATACGTTGGAGACATATCATCCGGCTAGTAACCCGGATTGTCCGGGCACTCTAGTAATGCACAAAGAAGTCTGAATAATAGGGGAAGAAAAGGCATTGCCCGGACGTCCAGAAAGTAGCATGGGCATTCCGGTGGTATGCTAGATGTCCAAGCAGCAACACAGATCAGATAATAAGCCTCGACGAAAACGTACCCTGGATAAACGCCCCACCCAATGTCCATTTTGGGGTACTGATGTCTTTAGAGCCGTAAGACAAACGCCGTCTAGCAAGCCGGACAGTCTGGGTAGCGACCCAAACAGTCCTACTATAAGCCCGGACAAAAACTCTCTCTGGATAGTTGTTCGGCCTAATGTCCAGCTTAGCCATTTAGGCTATTGATGTATTTGGGCGATATAGCTGGACAGTCCCACAAGGATGCCAAACACTCCTCGCACTGGTCGGACAGTCTGCATTGATGCTAGACCGTCCGGCCATAAAATGAAGTTGGGTGTTTTTGACTAAACCAAGTATGCATAGGACTAGATGGTATATATGGCTTTGGACTTTTTGTGTATGATTTGAGTGGAATAGTGTTTAGGTGATATTGGCTTGAGCAAATCCATCACGAACCCATTTGATCTCCTCTTAATATTGCGGGATACCTATAACTCGAGATATAAATGAAAAGCTTCACTTCATGTCATTATTGCACCATTCTTGAGTCGTATCCATTTCGGGGGGTCTATGATTCACACAAATAATTTTCAGGTGAACTAAAACATGTTTATTCACTTACCAAATATAATTAGTCCCTTATATGTATACTGTTATCAACATCAAAATATGGTTAAGGGCGTGATTACACGTTCCGTTGATGATTAAGCCAGGCAAATGCTCGTGCACTTTGATTCTTCGTGCTTTCACATAAACAATTCCCTCTACCAAATTGTTCACTACTGAGCAATAATCCTTGACACGGTAAGCAAACTAGATTAAAGTCTCATCACAATATGCCATATTACAGCTAGTTCCAACAAAAATTCCACCATGATTTGACTAAATAGAGAAGTATTCGTTGCATCACCTAATAAACATGACATACATCTTACATGTATCAAATTGACCACCTTTTGACCATAAAACCTATCCACCCTACCAAATCCCTAGGGCGACCAAAACCACGGTACATGGAACCCTTCGAATACATGATTTGCACGCACAACTGGACAATGTGGAGCACATGAATCAATTTAATAGCATATTTTGACCATAGCAAATGCATCAAAAGCCCACTTATGACCACCCCCTAACTAAACCACAAGACGAAACCCTAGGTAGTAGATGTGTGAACAATTTGTGTCCATATATAGACTCACAACACTAATGTACAAGCCTCTAATACCCATGCATGACTTCCCCGGTCCATCTTGTGATCGGGGACATAAGTGAGGGTACTATAGAAATTGATGGGATTCCGAGGGAGGGAGGGGGAATTGGGCAGTGTGGGTGCTCGTTAAAATCCACCGTGCTTGGTGTGTCTTCCACTTAATCCGAACACTTGTCCCTGCGATCAATAGTCATATGTTACACAAGTGGAATATCTCTTCTCTCCTATTTAAAAAGAACATAAGATATTGTCATCCACCTCGTCCTTCGTCCAACCTTATGTACACCCTCCCTATCTCTCTCTATTTAGATTTGTTCCCTCCCATCTCTAATTTTTTTCACCTGTTTTCCATGAAAATCCTCTTAACTGTCCCACCTAATATTGACTTACCAAATACACTATTGAATTGATGAATGTTTTTTCGAGTGAACACTCTCTAATGCGTCAACTGTGCACGAATTTAAAGTGCTGGCACATGAAAATTTTCATGGGGCACATTGTTCACTCACACGCACCCTCCCGGGAAATGACACAATATTTTGCTTACATATATCCTCCCGAGGGAATGACCCTGTGTGTAGCATGGCACCCGCAACATGGTCATTGCTGGAAGCATGTACGACAACTACTCTGCCTAGCATGACAATTCCTAAACATGTGGGCAACTTCCTCCTTTTAGCCTGACAATCTTTCTGCTACAACCTGACAAATCTTTGGAACGCATGACACTTCTCTCTGCTTTAGCATGACAGAATCCTTGACATGCATGGTAATTTTCTCTATTGTACCATCACGGTTATTTTTCTTAGCATGACAAATCTCTTTATTATAGCATGAAAATTCTTGAATGTTTTGGTGGGTGTTTCTTTTATTTGATGGATCACTATCTAGTGACGCCGTTCGCTCGAACGAGCCTCTTCGAGGGTATGCTCGTTGGTGTCAAGGTTCTTTTGTAGGAACGTCAACCCCTATTAAGGTCCTAATATCATGGTTTCTTTGATAAGTCAACACATTTTTATCAAGTAAAATCTTAAAATTTATTTAGACACTTAAATCATGGGCAAGATGCGAGGCAGCGATGGCTCTCTGTAGATGGAATAAGGTCCTTCCCGCCTAGCCCCCGTTTCGGTGGTGTTTTCAGCATCATCGGAGGGCCTGTGAAAATTGCTCTCCTTCGGATCTCATGGGATTTGGTCGCCGTTTGTCTTCGGTGGATCCACGTGGATCCGGCCTTCGTTCGTCTGTGTTCATGTGTCTATATGTTGGATCCTTTTAATTTACGTTTTTCTTCATCGACGGTTGGTTGCTGTTCTTGTGTGCTGGTCCTATGGGGTCTTAGCACGACGCCTCCATGATTGTCTGCTACAACAAGGTTTGTGTGACTCTGATAAGGAAGGGGCGATGACGGTGACGCGCTTTCGGCTCACTCCAGTGCTTATAATCGTCGCTAGATGGTCTATGAACCTGGATGTACTTTTTACTTCTAGTGTTCTTTATAGTACCTTGATAGTGGATGAATAGATTGAAATTTTTCTCGTAAAAAATAATATTAATACTAATACGGTCAGTTAAATCGCGACTAATAGATTAGAATATTTATACCTTGTTGCAGTTGTACGGGCACACAGCAAAATAATAGAATAGACTCGAGGCGTGGGATATAGGTTTTTCTCTCCTCCCTGGCGGTTGGAACCCTAGCCGTCGTGAGGAGAGGCCATCTTTCAGCACCGTCCTCCGGCGGCTCCCCTCCGCCGGCGACCTCGGTCATCGATGGTGAGGGGGGTCGCCGGATCCACACGCGTGGATCGTTCTTACTCCCTTGTAGTCTAGGTTTTTAGGATGTTCATCGTCTTGGCTTCGCGGCAATAATGACGGCGCTGAATAAAGATTCTAAGGATCCTTCCCTGACGAGGCCATCGGTCCTATGGTTGGGGATGGATTTGGAAACCAGTCTGTTCAAGTAAGGATGGCATGGCGGCGGTGGCACCCTCGTGGTGGACCTGTGCCCTTGGGCTCCGCCGTTGTAACGATGTTTGCTCCAGCGTCGGCGTGAAGCTTGGGAGGTAGTCCAGGAGCAGATGTAGATTGCGGTATGCATTCACGACATCTGGAAGATGGAACGTGTGATGGGTTTGTGATTCGTGGATGGCAGGTATGGTTTCCTCCTTCGGCGTCTTAGTCGTGTTGGGATGTCAGAACTGGAGTTCGATGACGTGTCCAGGGTGTTGCCCCGGTCTGACTCGTTCAACGGCAATGGCTTCACTTTTAGTGAGCCACCTTGGAGGTCCACAAAGCTGCATATCAGCAATGGAGCTCGGGGTGAGGAGGTGATCCGTCATTTTTTTTCTTCGATGGTTGCTGTGGTGGTGCCGGAGGCAGGTGACGGACGTTGGTGTCAAGCTCAGAGATGTTCTGCTATCTTTTCAGTTTTGTCATGTTGATCCTTACGTGACTTGTATTTTATTTCTTTTATATGAATAAGACACGTATTACCATAAAAAAAGTGTGGTAAAAGCAATCTCAAATTGACAAAAAAAATCGTAAGGGCAATGGATAAATGATTAGTGATCATTAGGGGCAATTTATACACCCTGATTCCGGTATTAAAGTCCAGTGACAAAATTAGGTATGAGCCATAAGTTTTACTTTTTTTTTTTGAGGAAGAGCCATAAGTTTTACTGACCGTGAGTACATTTTACTAAAGAAAGGAAGAAAAGAGAAATATCCTCACCATTTTCCCCATTCGTTGGGAGTCAGGACGAGGGAGGGAAGAGCCCCTGACGATGTCGGTGCCGGAGGCGGGGCAATCGGCGGGGAGGGACGAGCAGGAGATGGACAATTACGAGCAGCACCAGACCAGAGTGCTCATGGCGCTGATGCAGGGCTTGTGCGCCGCGAGGTACCGCAAGGCCGACAACACCCCCTGCCTCGTCGACCAGGTCTGATAGCTCCACGGCCTCTCTTCCACCACCCTTTCCCGCCTAATAGGATTACCTGATGCGATTTAGTGATGTATTGCGGGATCCGATGTTTGGAGCATGGTTGGGGTTTCCTGATGCAGATTCACTATGATTCGTTGATCTAGATCGCGCGATCCATTTTTTATGGAACTGGAATTTGTGTTGTAGCTTTTACCATTAGATGTTGCTAATTTCTGGAAATGTTATTGGCCGTAGAAGAACGAGGGTCCTTTTCTGTTCAATGGAAGGTGGAGAATTCTCCAGTTGATCTTAACTTTAGGATTTGTATGGCGTATAGAAACTAGCCATAATTCATGCTGACATGTAGGAGTACATTTTACAACAGGTGTATCAGGTGATAACGTACTTGCACTTTTTATAAAATAAAAGGATTATGTGAAGCAGTTGAATTACTTTGATTGACATCTTGATTCTATCACTTGAAGGGCCTCTACCTGGGTTCTGTTGGAGCAGCACTGAACAACGAGGCTCTGAAGAGCTTGAACATCACCCACATCTTGGTTGTTGCCAGATCACTGAATCCCGCCTTTCCAGCAGAATTTACATACAAGAAGATCGAGGGTACCGCTCTCCTAATTTTTACCTGTGTTTCCAGCTAAGATATTGGCCTATGACCTTTATAATCCCAAGATCCTGACATTCCTGATATGTTTGATAGACATATTAGCCAACTTTTTACCATCTTCGTTATATTTAAAATTGATGTGTATCAATTCTGGTTTAGAGCATTCATATTCTGATAACAAAATTTAGATTGGAACATCTAAATCTTTACTCTGTATTAGTGGTTTTTAGCCTTTACTTCTTTTTGACATGTTTCTTAGCATTTACTGATTGTGTCTACCTTAGCAATTTTCTTTTGTTATCCAAGGTTCCATACAGAACTAAAGGCATACATTCTTTTTTGACACAGTACTTGACAGCCCAGACACTGATTTGGGAAAGCATTTCGGTGAATGCTTTACTTTCATAGATGAGGGTATCTGCACTGGTGGCAATGTGCTGGTTCACTGCTTTGCAGGTCGGTCACGGAGGTAAAGTTGTTTCCTACGAGTTGTTTAATGTCAATTATTTTGGAATGCATTCAATATTGTTATATTATCAGCCACCCTACCTCCCTAGTCAAAGTCTTCTTGCTGGCCCAACGAAACATGCAGTTTAGACTTTAGAGTGCCGTGCCAAGGAGATAGCCTTAATTCAAAAATTATTTTCTTTGCCAATATATACTAAAGTGGAAGGCTCTAATTTAGTGGAACAAATACAGATGAAAACATGATGTGATATACCAGTGACATGAGCATGATGATGTTTCCATTGTCAAAACAGAAAAATGATAATATGCATATATGATAAAATTGTTCTTATTTGAATTTAGTGTAAATGTACAAATTTACATGTGAATCGACGCATTCACTTAGCATGTAATGAGAATCTGTTATGGGAAGTATAAGAGCATGTTTCTTAATGCCGTTGAATGATTAATCGGTCACATAATCCTATGAATCAGTTATTTCCTGATTGATAGCCCTTTTCCTATTTAATAACTGAAACAACTTTCTTAGTCGTCATTACAATAAATCGGTATGTAGTATTGTGTGGTGCCATTTAAAATTTAGAGCAATATTATGTTATATAAAATCACATATTTCTGTATCTGTAGATGTGTCATGGATAATATTTTGGCTTTGTGACCGAAATGTGAAGCACATTATTGAGACAAATTAGTTCTGAGGTGATCTTTATCTAAATTTCCAGTGTCACAGTTGTTCTTGCATATCTTATGAAGAAGCATCAGATGAGCCTGCAAAGTGCCATGTCACTAGTTAGAAGCAAACGACCTCAAATAGCACCCAATGCGGGCTTTATATCCCAGCTGGTGAACTTTGAGAAGTCTCTGCAAGGTAAAATACAAATATCTCTTGTTTTATGACAACAGTTTGTAAGTTTCATTTTTTTAACATACTGCTTCTTCATATCAATAACCTAGTTTTCCAAGTAACAGCAACTTAGTATTTCGGGTGTCAATTCCTTCATAGTTTCTTGTGTCTATTTCATTTGATCCCAACCTATGATTTGACTACAAGTGTATATTCAAATCTTTAGGGCTTGTTTCGACCAGAAGGGATATACTAAATCCCTTGAATTGCAAGGGAAACTGTAGCAAGTCCTTGCCAATATGTAACTAGTGGACCTAAATAATCCCCACATAGCCAGCCAGCCCTTAATGGGTTTCTAAATGTTTTCTCCGTGTATAATTGCTTATAGTGAAGCTATATTTTCTGTGGAAAGATGTTTGCTGTAATGTTTTTCCCTGAACCAGCCTGATTAAGGAGTAGGACAGTTGCAAGCAAGGCTGCACATATAAGCTGATTAAACTCTCCTTTTGTTGCTAAACCAAACTTTGGAAGCATAGAAGTAGGTTCACTACTATTTTCCCGTTACTGCCTGGAGATATTTGGCATGTTGGGAAGTATGCTATTATGTCGGGACGGAGGGGGTACTATTTTCCCGTTACTGCCTCGAGATATTTATTATGTCAGGAAGTACGCTATTTTGCTTGTTGGCACAACATTTTCCTAGCAACATGGCTTGAAGAAAAGCGTACTGGAACCTTGTTAAGTTTGCTAATGTTAGAGTTTCCGTTTTTTGTATACACATCTCTTCTTCCTTAACTCTCAGCCTTAGTCACTGTCAGTTACTACCTCTGACGCTTAATAAACAAGTTTTTTTTGGTGAGATGCATGGATCCATGGGAGGATTCCGTAAAGAGAGACCTGAAGGGGACTGGAATATCACCAAAGAACTAGCCATGTGCAGGGAAGTGTGGAAGTTAGCTATCCACGTGCAGGGAAGTGTGGAAGTTAGCTAGCCACGTGCCAGAACCATGGCTAGGTTTTGAGATCTTATAGGTTTCAATTCTAGCTTACCCCAACTTGTTTGGGACTGAAAGGCTTTGTTGTTGTGCATGGATCCAAGTATTAGATGTCATTGGTACCATGACTCAATTGTATTAATCGTATTCACTAAGTTTTCACTCATCATCTTTTAGTTCACTTCCAGTTCTTAGTTTATCATAGGCCTAACCACAGTGGGAGTAATCTTACATGCCAAACTTCCATCGGTGTGCAGTGGAGCAGGGACAAAGAACGTTGCAATCTAACTAACTACAGGTGTAAATATCAAGAACCCGCTGTGAATAGCTTCCTTACTGCATGTTATCACCTCCAGAAATCAAACAGGGCCGTTGCAACTGGTATGAGTTCCGGCCATCTTATTATGCTCATTTCCTAATTGATTCTGTGATGTTCTAGGGTAATTTTTAGCCCAGGGAATCAGCGCTACAAGAATGCAGATGATACAGCAGTCTCCCCTGTAATAAATGTTCCCTGTAATGCAGATGATACCTTTGCCCTCTTCATTTAGGGCCTGTTTGAATCACGGGGAATTTTCCTGTCGACCTGTTCCATTTTGATGCTCAATGCTCTTCAGCAGCAGCAGCCTTCTGTAATGAAAGATGTGTATGTATGATCTTTGAAAAAAAATTGGTATGGTGGTTGCGTGACATGAATTAGCTTCTGTTCGGTGTTCGTGGTTGTCTGTTTATTCTGTTACTGACGGTCCTGGGATACTACTCCCTCCGTTCCTCAATATAAGTTTTTGTAGAGATTTTACTAGATGGACTACATACGGAGCAAAATGAATGAATCTATACTTAAAATACATATATATACACCCGTATGTGGTTCCTAGTGGAATCTCTACAAAAACTTATACTCCCTCCGTTCCTAAATACTTGTCTTTTTAGACATTTCAAATGACTACTACATACGGATGTATGTAGACATATTTTAGAGTGTAGATTCATTCATTTTGCTTCGTATGTAGTTACTTGTTGAAATGTCTAGAAAAACAAGTATTTAAGAACGGAGGGAGTATTTAGGAACAGAGGAAGTAGTTTTTTAACTTCGCGGTCATGATGCTATGCATGCAAGGAAGACAACAAATTTCTGACTCGGTTGACGCTATTTTGGACGTTTTCACATCGGATTAACCACCACCTTGTTTAGCTTTTAACGTGTCATCCTAGGCCGTACAAACAAAATTAGAGACAGGCACACCAACACATTAGATGTTGCATTTTAGTGATGTTGTATTTAATTTGTTTAGGAATCATGTCTTTTTAGCAACCGCTAAGAGCATTGCCCCCCGGGAGTTGTTCAAGGAAG
>NC_041384.1:144205492-144224871 GCF_002162155.2 Triticum dicoccoides
TGAGGCAGAGGGGAGGGAATCATCTTCTCTCGTCCTTTGTGTCGTAGGTTTTTGGGTCAAGGGGGCGGCGCTCCTACGGTGATGGCGATGTCATCTCGAATGAAAGTCCTTCGGCTCCAATCCTGTCATGGTAAGGCTTGGTGCAGCATTGCTGAGGAGCCTTGGAGTTTTTATCCCCGCAGTTATTGATGGACGATTGGTAGGTTATCTAGTGTTGTTTGTCAATGTGGTTTCATGTGCATTGGCGGTGGTATCATCGTCTTCTTCGACAACATTTTCCTTCGAGCCTTCGTGAGTAAGGTTGTTGGCTTGGTCTGGCAATGCTAGTGCGGCTGCCTGCCTAGATCAGGGTGACCCCCCCTGATGGGGTCATGTACCTAGGGTAGGGTCACAGACCTGATCTAAGTACCCTGCCCAAGGACACCCTTGGAAGAGGTCACCTTCCAGTCGACCAACGAGGGACTCACTCGACTGACTTGAAGGACTCGACCACGAAGACTCACTCGACCACCAGAAGGTCAAGAGGCACTCCGCACTGCAACGGCCTGTAATTAAGTAGACTTTATGATAGTAAAGACACTTTATGTGGGGCGTTACCTGTAACGCCCCGGACTTAATACACCTTAACCCCTTCATTACGTGGGCTGGCTGGGGTCCTGGCGCACTCTATATAAGCCACCCCCCTCCACAGGCAGAAGGGTTCGGCATCTTGTAATCCATATACACATAATCCACTCGACCGCCTTCGGGCTTCGAGACGTAGGGCTTTTACTTCCTCCGAGAAGGGCCTGAACTCGTACATCTCTTGTGTTTACAACCTCCCCATAGCTAGGACCTTGCCTCTCCATACCTACCCCCACTCTACTGTCAGACTTAGAACCACGACAGTTGGCGCCCACCGTGGGGCGGGTGTTTTAGCGATTTTGTGGAGAAGTTGCGATTCTTCTGAGTACTTTCATCATGGTGGCTGCTGGAGTTTTGGTTGAGGGTCGAGAGATCCGTCTCGGTGCTCTCACCTTCATCGCCGACGACTCCGCCTGGCTCCAGGAGGCTCCACTCGACGTCGATGCGCTCCCCGTCCGCGGTGCGACGCATTTTCGCGCATGTGTCCGCGGCGTTCTGCTGCGGCAACCGTCGACCCCGTATCGGTCGACTCCCCCATCGGCCTCTCTCCCGGTCTCCCGCCAGCGCAGGCGCTCGGGCCGGTCGAGGCTTCAGCGGTGGGTGAGGCACGCGGTGGCTCGCCAGACGGCCACCACCCAAGTTGCGGCAATCGAGCCCGACGAATATCTCTACGGCCTGTTCGATCTGTCGACTGGCTCCGTAGAGACTGCATCCGAGTGCGATAGCAGTGATCCAGCGGCGGAAATCCAGATGGTCGACGGGCCCCGCAGTCCCCCTGGCTTCGCCCGTGATGGTGGAGCAGGCGACGGAGGCGACCTCGCACGAGACCACGAAGAGTACCAGCCCGAGCCACTCGACTCTCTGCAAAGAGAGGAACTTCGCCGCAGGAACGTGGATGCCCTGCGTACTCCCATCGCAGGAGAAATCTCCGAGGCTCGCGCCTTGGAGGAGGCACGTTTAGCCAATTTGGCCGAACGCACTCGACTGGAGAATCTTCAGCGAGCACTCGACGAGCGCGCGCGGCAACGAGTTCCCGACACCAGTCGACGTCAACTCTTCCCGCCGACTCAGGTATATCGAACCCCAATCCAGAATTTAGCAGCTGCGACCCGTATAGCAGAGTCCATCCAGCCCTCTCAGTCGGAAGCTGGCAGGGGCTTGATGCAGATCAGGGATCTGCTCCGGGCAGCAGGAGATCAGAATTCGGCCATGTCGCAGTCGCCCAACAGAATTCACAGTCGATCCGTCGCTGCGAATACGGTTCAGTCGGCTCACAGCCCCAGATCGCCTCCGCGGCGTGAAGGGCGCGAGAATCGGCGAGACCAATATGGTGACCGACTCGACCGAGATGATAGGCGTCGAGTGCCCAATTCCCCTCCGAGGGGTGGGTCTTACGCTCCTCGGCAGCAAGATGACAGACGTCAGCTCAGTGTGGGGCGAAGAGTTCCAGTCGACCCCAGAGAACCAGGCTTCGATGCGCGATCCATTATCGTGCAAGGCTTAGTCGACCGAAACAGAGCCCATCGAGGTGGACTCGACAGAGATGCGCCCACAAGCAGTCGAGTGCATGTTTCTGGTCCTGAATGTTTCAGCAGAGCTATCAGAGCCGCAGTTATCCCTCCCAATTTCAGGTTGGCAACAGGAGTCAGCAAGTTCACTGGTGAGTCTAAGCCTGAAACTTGGCTTGAGGACTACCGAGTGGCGGTTCAGATTGGTGGTGGGAACGACGAGGTGGCCATGAAGCATTTGCCCCTCATGCTGGAAGGTTCTGCCAGGGCATGGTTGACTCAATTACCTCCTAGCAGCATTTACACTTGGGAAGATCTGTCCCGAGTGTTCATCAGAACGTTTGAAGGAACTTGCAAGCGACCGGCTGGATTGACGGAGCTGCAAGTCTGCGTGCAGAAGACCAATGAGACTCTCAGGGAGTATATTCAGAGATGGATCACTTTGCACCATACTCACCACACCTAATCGGTCGACCGGAAGAACTCCATTCTTCTTGGTCTACGGAGCTGAAGCAGTCTTACCGAGTGATCTTCTCCACAACGCTCCTCGAGTTGAAATCTACAACGAAGCAGAAGCTGAACAAGCGCGGCAGGACGCAGTCGACCTTTTAGAGGAAGAAAGGGAGATGGCTCTGATCCGGTCGACCATCTACCAACAAGATTTGCGTCGTTTCCACGCCAGAAATGTGAGGGGTCGAGCCTTCCAGGAAGGAGATTTAGTTCTCCGAGTGGATCAGAAGAAACAACACAAGCTTGCTCCTTCTTGGGAAGGACCCTTCATCGTCACCAAAGTTCTCCACAACGGGGCGTACCGTCTTTACAACGTCGAGCATAATATCGACGAGCCCCGAGCTTGGAACGCGGAACTACTCCGCCCATTTTACACTTAAGTTTAATCACTCGGATGAGTTGCAATAAAGTACTTCTGTAGTCCATGGACCTCAAAATAATAGTGTCAGAGTTCCTCCATAGTTTTTGTCACTTTTTATTTTGTCCAATAAAATTTCCCCTCAGTGGGTGACTTAGCCGTGAATCCGTTTCGCCTAAGTTTGTAAAAATCCTACCGGGTGGTGAGCCAGACTCCCACTCGGAGGCTTAGTTGCGAATCCGTTTCGCCTAAGATTAAATAAAATCCTACCGAGTGGTAAGCCAGACTTCCACTCGAAGGCTTAGCTGCGAATCCGCTTCGCCTAAGATTAAATAAAATCCTACCGAGTGGTAAGCCAGACTTCCACTCGGAGGCTTAGCTGCAGTCCAAGTACTCGCCTAAGATATGAAAATCCTACCGGGTGGTAAGCCAGACTTCCACTCGGAGGCTTAGCTGCAGTCCAAGTACTCGCCTAAGTTATCAGAAATCCTACCGAGTGAAGAGCAAACCTCTCACTCGGGGGCTTAGCTGCAGCCCAGTGCTCGCCTAAGATATAAAAATCCTACCGGGTGAAGAGCAAACCTCTCACTCGGGGGCTTAGCTGCAGTCCAAGCGCTCGCCTAAGTTATCAGAAATCCTACCGAGTGAAGAGCAAACCTCTCACTCGGGGGCTTAGCTGCAGCCCAGTGCTCGCCTAAGTTATCAAAATCCTACCGAGTGAAGAGCAAACCTCTCACTCGGGGGCTTAGCTACAGCCCAGCGCTCGCCTAAGATATAAAAATCCTACCGAGTGAAGAGCAAACCTCTCACTCGGGGGCTTAGCTGCAGCCCAGCGCTCGCCTAAGTTATCAAAATCATACCGAGTGAAGAGCAAACCTCTCACTCGGAGGCTTAGCTGCAGCCCAGTGCTCGCCTAAGATATAAAAATCCTACCGAGTGAAGAGCAAACCTCTCACTCGGGGGCTTAGCTGCAGCCCAGCGCTCACCTAAGTGGACTAAGGAATAAGTCGATTGCAGTAAGCGCCCTGCTTTGAACCTGCAGAAGATATTTCGAGCCAAAAGCAATCATATTCAAACGCCAAATTCAAGTTCGGATCGATACCTAAAGGAACCGAAAGTGCTCAGGCGCTAAGCCCGTTAAGGTTTAACGGTTACAACTCCACTCGGCATACCGAGGCAAATTTAAAGCGTCGAGCTTAGAAGAAGTTTTTTACCCCTCCTGTGGAGGGCTGGAAGGTGCAACAAACTCATCAAGATCAATTCCATCTGCGATCCGAGTGGCAGCCGCAAGGAAAGTTTCCATAAAGGACCTGAAGTCGTGTTTCTTGGTGTTGGCCACCCGGAGGGCCGCCAGCTTGTCTTCTCGCGCATCTTTGCAGTGGACTCGGGCCAGACACAGAGCAACATCTGCACCGCACCGAGCCGAGGACTTTTTCCACTCCTGCACTCGACCAGGGATCGTGTTCAAGCGAGCCATCAGCGACTCGAGATCATTCTGGAGTGTCTCCCCGGGCCAGAGCGTCGAGTCGATGCGAGATGTGGCGACCTTCAGCCTTGCAAGATAGTCCACGACAGCTGCAACACGGGACTCCAGTCGGAAAACATTCATGGCAACTTCGTCGTTCATTGGAGAATTGATGGGGTCAAGGTTTGGTTCCAGCCGGCTAGTTTCTTCTTCAAAGTTTTGACAAAATTCTGCAAGGACGATCACCGAGTCAAGGCAATGGTCGAATGGAAAAACCACGGTTGGAAATGATTGCCGAGCATAGAGATTTACCTTCAAGCATAAGAAACAGCTTCTTGGCAAGACCATTCAGGAAGGCCTCCAGATCTTTTTTCTTCCCAAGAGCAGCTTTCAGATTGGCATTTTCTTGCTCAAGCTTGGCGACTGAAGCTAACTTCTCGTCAACAAGCTTGATCTTCTCAGCTAGTTCAAGGTCCTTCTTCCGTTGGGCCTCCCTCACCTTACTTGCAAGTTACAGCAAGATCAAATTTTGAAACAAATGAAGGGAAAAAGCAGTCGTCAAGGTCTCACCAAACATACCTTCGGTCTCCTCCTTTGCCTTCGTCAGATTCTCCTGAACCAGCTTCAATTTCAGCTCGAGCTGAATGTGCTTGTTTTCCAGCTCAGAGTAGCGAGCCACAAGATCACAGGAGTTCTGCGAAGAACCAATCGACTAAATGTCAAATATAATTCACTTCCGAGTGGAAAAGGAAAAATCATGCGTTTCTAAGACTACAGCCGAATACAAGCATTCGACCGTAGTCTCGGGGACTACACCCAGTGGGTGCACTCAGCGTGCCCCCACTAATCCTATTGAAGATAGAGTCGACCAGTCGACCTCAAAAAAAAGAGATATATTCTTTAAGACTGTAATCGACTGCAAGCAGTCGACCACAGTCTCGGGGACTACACCCAGTGGGTGCACTCAGCGTGCCCCCACCGGTTTGCGAAATCCATTCGACATAGTCGAATGACGGAAAGACTGAAATTATAAAGCCTAAGGCCGACTGCCAGCAGTCGACCTTAGCCTTGGGGACTACACCCAGTGGGTGCACTCAGTGTGCCCCCACTAATCCTATTGAAGACAGAGTCGACCAGTCGACCGGTTTGCGAAATCCAGTCGCCATAGTCGAATGACGGAAAGACTGAAATTATAAAGCCTAAGGCCGACTGTCAGCAGTCGACCTTAGCCTTGGGGACTACACCCAGCGGGTGCACTCAGCGTGCCCCCGCTAACACGGAGTTTAAATCGACACACCCAGTGGGTGACTACTATAAATTCTGGAAAGGAAAAGTTTTTGGTAGCATATCCTAACAGAACAAACGGTGGTCGACTGACCTGAACATTGCTTTGGAGGGCAGAACTGGCGTCGTAAGCTGCCTGGCTCGCATCCCGGATGGTCTTCAACTGCTCCATCATGATCCCTGCCTGGCGTATCGCTTCCTTCGCTACGCCGGCTTGGTCCTCTGGGACGTGGTGCGTCGTGAAGAGGGAGGGTTGCGGAGCACTCGTCAGCGGATCAGCGAAGGACACAGTGTGTCGAGTGGTGTTCTCCTCCTCCGCGGCCAGAGTCTCAGGCACCGTCACATCCTGGGTCACCCTGCTGGCAGACGCTTTCCTACTCCTTCTGTACTTCAGCGGTTCCTCATCTTCATCATCATCAGGGAGAGTGATAACAACATTGGATGGAGCTACAGAAAAAAAATCAGAATTAGAGATCATGAGTCAGTCGACTAAAAATGGCGTTAAGAGTATAGTACCTGGTTTTGAGGTTGCTGCGTCCTTCATCTCATGGTCATCAGCCCGGGCTGAGGTCTCAGAAGTAGCAGCACTGCAACTCCAAAGAATCAGTCGACTAACTCCAGCGCCAACTAGAGACAAAGTTCACACAAAGCAAGAAGACTTAAACAACGTGATTACCCTGATATGGTGGGGATGGACACCTTCATCTTCGGCAGGTGCTTGGTCGGCTTCGACGGGGCCGCCCTGGGCTGCTTCGACGCCTTTTCAGTCGGCGCCGGAGAGGTGGTCCAAGGGCGCTTGGTCGACTGTGTAGCAGTCGCAACCCCCTCGCCGCGTTCGGTCGCAGGATCATGGACAAGTTTCGACCGCCTTTCCGAGCGCGGTGGTGCGACCTCCTCCTCCTCCTCCTCTTCCTCGCCCTCATCGTCATCATCATCATCGTCATCGTCATCATCGTCGGCCTCAGCGGCGTCCGAGTCCCACTCCTCCTCCTGGCTCTCGCCCCCGCTCGCTTCTCCCTCCTCAGTCGGAGCCTGCGCTCCGTTGGGCATCGAGTACAGTTCAGTGAGGGCCTGAGGGACAACAAGACAAAGATCAGTCGACCGATCGGCAGAGAAAACAGAAATAAATATGACGAGAATACAATGGGAAGTGGAGCAGACATACCTTGTTTGGGTCACTGTGGCAGTCGAGTGGAGGAATCCTTCTGGCCCCGCGAGGGTTGTCCTTGTTCCCAGTAACAGCGGCCATCCACCTTTCCAGAGTGGCATCGTCGACTGCTTCTGGGTTGACCCGAGTCACATCCTCAGTCCCGCAGTACAACCACATGCAATGGCTCCGGAACTGAAGAGGCTGGATTCGGCGCCTAAGGAAAACTTCCAGGAGATCCATACCCGTCACTCCCTCCCGAACCAACTGAACTACGCGCTCCATCAGCATCTTCATGTCATCTTTCTCCTCCGGAATCAACTTCAGAGAGGAGGGCTTGTTCACTCGGTCCATGGTAAATTGAGGGAGTCCACTCGACTGCCCCGGCGTCGACTCGTCCTGGCAGTAGAACCAGGTCGACTGCCAGCCTCTGACTGACTCGGGAAATGTCATGGCTGGGAAGGTGCTCTTGTTCCTCACCTGGATCCCCAGACCTCCACACATTTGGACCACTCGGGTTCTTTCGTCGCCTGGACTCGCCTTCTTCACGGTTTGAGAGCGACATGTGAATATGTGCTTGAACAAGCCCCAATGCGGTCGACAGCCCAGAAAACTCTCACACATGGACACAAACGCGGCAAGATAGGCGATAGAATTCGGGGTGAAGTGGTGGAGTTGCGCTCCAAAAAAGTTCAAGAAACCACGGAAGAAAATGCTCGGCGGCAAAGAGAATCCGCGGTCGACATGGGTAGCCAGAAGCACGCACTCACCCTCTTCCGGCTGGGGCTGCCACTCTTTCCCCGGAAGCCTCGCAGCTCCATGAGGGATCAGGCCCTCGTTGGCCACGTCGAGGAGATCCTTCTCCGTGATGGTCGACTGGATCCAATCTCCCTGGACCCAGCCTTTCGGCAGGCGAGATCTAGACGAAGACCCACCGCGGCTGGTGGATCTCCCCTTCGCCTTCTCCATCGCCGACGCCTTCTTCGCGCGCTCCAGCGCCGCCGTCTTCTCCTTGACCATAGCTACCGGCGGGGCGCGTGAGGAGAAGTGGTGCGGAGGCGAGAGCGAGCACGTTGGGCGGAGATGAAGGGGGCAGAGAGAGAATGCTGAGGCACTGTTCAAAAAACCCTCGCCGGGCGCATTTATAAGATCCCTTCCGAGTGGATGACAGGTGGGCCTGGTCGATCTAATCATATCCTGGAACTGTTACGCGGGCGGGATACGTGGCGAAGAAAGCGGCGCGGGGATCGAGGCGTCTATGTCCCGTCCCATCCGAACGCCGCGGTCCGCTCCGCTTCGTGCGTTTCCCCAAATTTCGCATCCCGCGGAATCCGCGAACGGCAGATCGGTCTGTCAGGCGCGGGATTTCCTGCGATCCATCGCTCGGAAATCGACGAAGCCCGAAAGATCACTCGACGAAAGAAAAGAATGGGTCGAGTCGACTGAAGACAAGTTGCTCACTATCAACGAAGAGATTCTCTGGTTCAGAACAACGCACGACCAGTGTGCAAAGGTTAATCGGAAACAGCATCAACTCCTCCGTCACTCAAAGCCTCAATCCATTCGGAGGCTAATGATGGGGTCATGTACCTAGGGTAGGGTCACAGACCTGATCTAAGTACCCTGCCCAAGGACACCCTTGGAAGAGGTCACCTTCCAGTCGACCAACGAGGGACTCACTCGACTGACTTGAAGGACTCGACCACGAAGACTCACTCGACCACCAGAAGGTCAAGAGGCACTCCGCACTGCAACGGCCTGTAATTAAGTAGACTTTATGATAGTAAAGACACTTTATGTGGGGCGTTACCTGTAACGCCCCGGACTTAATACACCTTAACCCCTTCATTACGTGGGCTGGCTGGGGTCCTGGCGCACTCTATATAAGCCACCCCCCTCCACAGGCAGAAGGGTTCGACATCTTGTAATCCATATACACATAATCCACTCGACCGCCTCCGGGCTCCGAGACGTAGGGCTTTTACTTCCTCCGAGAAGGGCCTGAACTCGTACATCTCTTGTGTTTACAACCTCTCCATAGCTAGGACCTTGCCTCTCCATACCTACCCCCCACTCTACTGTCAGACTTAGAACCACGACACCCCCCCCCCGCCCCCACCCCACCACCAATATGGTTGGCATGATTGCCAATCTCCTCGTATGCAGCGGTCTACTATTATGGCGATTCAACGAGATTTGTTCCTCTACAGGTCTTTGTAGGCACTTTGGCGGTTGAATTTCTTATGTTGTCCATTATTGGCGTGAGCTATGGTGGTGCAACGACGCGAGATTTCGGCAAGAATTTTAAGGCATATAGTCGTGGTCATAGGCTCCTCCTTTTTTCGGATGTTTTCGTGTATGTGGGTTCAATTACCCTATATCCGATTGCATCGAATCTTCTATTGATCTAATATAAATCAGATATAATTTAAAAAATAAAAAGGCATGCTACCTTAATGAAGTCATCCTCGTGTTGTTGAAGATGCAGCGACTCCTTTCTTTTCCCACACAATAATAAAATCCATTAACGGTGGCGCAAAGGGCGCACCCTCGCCTATGCCACGTTCATGATTTTTACTGTCGCGGGATCTACCCCAGGATAACACCTCACCAAAGTAAGTACGTCCCACTTGTGACGCCCCGAGACCGATGCGCCAGGTGTCTTTCAGTTGTTCGTCGTCGTTGCCATGTCATTTGCTCGTGTGTTGCATCTTGTCATGTCATCATGTGCATTGTATCATCATGTTTTCAAAACTTGCATCCATCCCGGTCTCCTCGTTATTTCCGTTATCCGTTCTGAGCCCAGCCACACTTACACGCGCCCGCGGTACGTCCGAAATATTATTTTATAAGTGGCCAAAAAGGGTCTCGGAATGGGATGAGAGTTGGCGTGCGGTCTTGTTATAGTGTAGGTAGACCGCCTGCCAAGTTTCATCACATTAAAAGTCCGTTTGATAGCCCAACCGTTAAACTATAGCGGCAGTATAGCCGGTCAATACGTCGGACGTTTTCGGTCTCCAAAAACTGCTGCCAGGTCTCTCTCTCTCTCTTCTCTCCTCTCAGCCCGAGCCCTTCTGCACAGCCCACAAGTTCCAACCGACCCCTCCTTGCGCGCGTTCGAAAGCTGTCCTGGACCCGACCCGGGCAGTCGTCACCGTTGGATCCGGATCATCCCCTAACATCTACAAAACATCTCCATTTTTCTGTTTGGACTCCCTAGCCTATTTTTCTCGACCGCCTGATTACGATCGGATGGACAGAATACCCCCTAACCTAACCCAACAACGCATATAAAAGGGCAACCCTAAATTTTAGGGAGTTATCCCATCCATTCCATCACCGCGCCGACACTCCACCTCGTCTCTCGTCCCACCTTGGGATCTTCCCAGATCCAAATCCTCTCGCGTCCAAACCAACCAGCAACCGATCCCCCCTACCTGAACTCCTCACCGCGCCTGCAGCTCCTCGCCGGAGCAGGCAACCGAACTGCAGCCAGGCCTCTCCCTCTTCCCTCCGCTTCCCCTTCCCTCTGCTTCCCCTTCCCTCTGCTCTTCTTTCCCCTCTATGACCCCCTGCTTTTCCCCTCTTGTCGACAGGAACAATGACGCCATGGCGCCCGGATCTTGAGCTCGTCCGGCACCACCATCTAGACCCATCTCCGGGGACCCGATCCACCTCCCACCGCCGGGAATCGGTTCCCCTCGACCTCGCGCCGCCTCCGGTGGTCGTCCCGCCGTCTACCGTCGTCAGAAGCACCAACGCCTCCACCACTCACCTTCCTGGAACGCAAGCAGCCACTTCGGCATGACCCCAGCTTCGTTGACCGGCCATGGCGCGCCCCTGCCTCGCCAAGTCCGTCTCCAGCCGCTGCGGAGCCGCTCCTTCGCCCACCCCGCAAGCCTGCCTCCAGCGTCCCATCACCTTGGAGCAGTCATGGTGGCGTCGTCCTCCTCCAACCCTGTGCAGACCTGAAGCCCTACCCTGGGGCCCCGCCATCTCCATCGCTCCCTCGCAGCAGCCGGACCTTTGCCTCGCTGGAGAACACCGTCCTCAACCGGAACCCCATCGCCGCGTTGCTGTTTCAGGCCTCCTGCCGTTCAAGTCCCGCCTCACCGTGGCTCTGCTTCGTGCGAACTGAGAACGAGCACGACCGCGCGCTCGTCTCTGCTCGCGTTGCCCCCCCCCCCCGCGTGGGCTGACCGATCTCGAGGCCCAGCTGCCTCCCCACCAGCGCCTGGGCTTGGCCCATGGTGAGAAACCCCCCAAGCCCTCCTGTGTTCTATTGGGCCAACCTTTGTTTAGGCCCGTTTCTGTTTTTTTTAGTTTTGCGAATTTATCAATTTTCCAGAGACTGCGGTTTTACAGAAAAACCATCCAACATCATGCGTATAATAACTTTTCAACCGTGCATCATATTAAAATAATTTATATATGAAAAATGCTTAGAATTTTGTGTAGTTTCATAATATGCCACTTTCATCTATGGCTAAAATGTTTAAACTGCTGTTTGCATGTATTTGCTTAATTGCCATGCTAAAATGCTTTAATTCATAGCTAAATAACCATAGCTCCAAATTTAATAATCTTTATATGTAAATGGGGTAGAAAAATGTCTAGTTTAACATGGTGGCGTCACTTTGCATGTTTAACAACCCTAAATTGTGTTTACGGCAGAACATTACCAAATCCATTAATATGCACATGAGGTTTTTTCCGGACTTATTGCTTGTTGTTCCGACCTCATTTAAACTTTCCTAGATAGGTAGTTTTACTTTGATACAACCCTTGCCATGTTTAAGAACATTTAATATCGTTGGGTACATAAATGAGATTGAACTAAATAATCAAATGTGGTGTCCGGCAATATGCAACTCGTTGCATATTGAGCTCCACTTAATTTGTAGTGTTGTTTGTTGCACTTTGCCATGCCATGCTTCATTAAACCGGACATGCATCATACTTGGTTGTGCATCATGCCATGTTTATGTGATGGTTGTTTACTATGTTGTTTGCTTCTTTCCGGTGTCGCTTCTTCGGGCTGGTTCCGATAACGTCGTGTTTGTGAGGATTCGTTCGACTTCGTCCGTTTATCTTCTTCATGGACTCGTTCTTCTTCCTTGCGGGATCTCAGGCAAGATGACCTTACCCTCGAAATCACTTCTATCTTTGCTTGCTAGTTGTTCGCTCTATTGCTATGTCGCGATACCTACCACTTGGTATGTCGTGCCTTCCATTTTGCCATGTCAAGCCTCTAACCCACCTTTCCTAGCAAACTGTTGTTTGGCTATGTTAGCGCTTTGCTCAGCCCCTCTTTTAGCGTTGCCAGTTGCAGGTGGAGATGAAGTTTGTTCCATGTTGGAACATGGATATGTTGGGATATCACAATATCTCTTATTTATATTAATGCATCTATATACTTGGTAAGGGTGGAAGGCTCGGCCTTATGCCTGGTGTTTTTTTCCACTCTTGCTGCCCTAGTTTCCGTCATACCGGTGTTATGTTCCTTGATTTTGCGTTCATTACACGGTTGGGTGTTATGGGGACCCCTTGACAGTTCGCTTTGAATAAAACTCCTCCAGCAAGGCCCAACCTTGGTTTTACCATTTGCCTCACCACCACCTACCCTTCCCTCGGGTCGGCCAACCCGAGGGTCATCTTTATTTTAACCCCCCCGAGCCAGTGCTTGTCTAAGTGTTGGTCCGAACCGAGCTGCCTGCAGGGCCATCTCGGGGAAACTTGAGGTTTGGTTCTACTCGTAGATAGTCTCATCCGGTGTTGCCCTGAGAACGAGATACGTGCGAATCCTATCGGGATTGTCGGCACATCGGGTGGCTTTGCTGGTCTTTTTTTACCATTGTCGAAATGTCTTGTAACCGGGATTCCGAGACTGATCGGGTCTTCCCGGGAGATGGAATATCCTTCGTTAACCGTGAGAGCTTGTGATGGGCTAAGTTGGGACACCCCTGCAGGGTTTTGAACTTTCAAAAGCCGTGCCCGCGGTTATGGGCAGATGGGAATTTGTTAATGTTCGGTTGTAGAGAACTTGACACTTGACTTTATTAAAATGCACCAACCGCGTGTGTATCCGTGATGGTCTCTTTTCGGCAGAGTCCGGGAAGTGAACACAGTTCTTGTGTTATGCTTGAACGTACTCCCTCCTTCCATCTATATAGGGCCTAATGCGTTTTTCAAGACTGCCTTTGACTATTGACAAAATTAATAGTACATGACATGCATAATATGAAAATTATATTATTGAAAGCTCCTTTCACATACGAATTTGATGATGTGCTTTGTGTAAGTTGCATGTCATATATTATTGCTCTAACATTTGGTCAAAGTTAGCCTCAAAAAACGCATTAGGCCCTATATAGATGGAAGGGGAGAGTAAGTAGTTTTAGGATCACTTCTTGATTACTTCTAGTTCACAACCATGCTTTGCTTCTCTTCTCGCTCTTATTTGCGTATGTTAGCCACCATATATGCTTAGTGCTTGCTGCAGCTCCACCTCACTATCCTTTCCTACCCATAAGCTTAAATAGTCTTGATCTCGCGGGTGTGAGATTGCTGAGTCCTCGTGACTCACAGATTCTTCCAACAGTTGCAGGTGCCGATGATACCAGTGCAGATGGCGCAACCTAGCTCAAGTGGGAGCTTGATGAAAACCTTTTTGTTGTTGTGTTTCGTTTCCTTTTGATCAGTAGTGGAGCCCAGTTGCGACGATCGAGGACCTATGCATTTGGGGTTGTCTTTATTTTGGTTCTGTAGTCGGACCTTGATTGTATCTGGATAATGTAATGCTATATTTATGTATTGTGTGAAGTGGCGATTGTAAGCCAACTCTGTATCTCTTTCTTACTCAGTACATGGGATGTGTAAAGATTACCCCTCTTGCGACATGCCTACTATGCGGTTATGTCTCTAAGTCGTGCTCCGACACGTGAGAGATATAGCCGCATCGTGGGTGTTACAAGTTGGTATCAGAGCCATCTCCGACTTAGGAGCCCCCTGCTTGATCGAATCGCTGGCGTTGTTAAGTCTAGAAGAAAATTTTTTGAGTCTTAGGATTATATATATCGGAGAGTAGGATTCTTTTTACTCCCCAGTCCCTTCATCGCTCTGGTGAGGCCTCCTGACGTAGAGTTTTGACTCTTCTCTTCTCAAATTTCATGAATTTTTTTAGGATCACGCAGGTATCTTGGAATCGTTTCGATGGTTTTGTGACGAGAACATTGTTCTTGGTGCCTCCTGACATTTAGGGGTTGTGGCAGTGTCCCGGGGAGTTGAGCTCCGAGGTGTTGTCGTCACAATTTTATCGTGGTAGTTCTGGAATACCTAAGTTTCACCAACATCGAAAATCTCTTTTATGCAGTTGTTGGTGAGATAACCTCAACGCCACCCAGTACTGGGGCGGGAATTCGGGAGTACTGCCATAACTCATATAACGGATGCTTTTCAAAGGTTGGGGTAAATGATTTCCGAAGGTTTCTTGGTTATGTGTTTAAGGATGGATACAGCTGGATGTAGGATTTGTTAGTTTTGGGTGAGATATTATGCTTCCCCTGTATCCCCAACACCTGATTGCATAATCAGAAAGTTTCGGGAGTTTATAAGTGGGAATTCAAGTATATCGTAGGATATCTTTCTAACAGATGTATGATGTGAAATTGGGGTTCGACGTCTAGTGGTCCGTCTATCCATGGTTGGTTTTACAGTGGTCTCGTTGTGTCTTAAAGATTCCTTGGCTATGCTGACTCGGGGACACTTCGTATGTCATGTGCACTGCCTTGTACATGATGGTGCTGTAGGATCGAGCCCGTGTGGGCCCCACCACAAAAACTTCGGATGAAATCTCTATCATATGTTTGTTCCGGCTTTTTCTGCAAGCCAATCCTTTGTTTTGTTTTCAGTTGTGGTATTCGGGTTGCTTCGAAGTCAAATGTTGATTCCATACCTTTCCTAAACGGTGTTCTCATACTCCGATGTGAATACCAATCCTTCATGATAATCGAGAATGTCATGTCAATCCTTTTCAACCGGCGTGTTTCTCTTCAAGTGGATCTGATCATTCTTCAACGTCCGCAAGATCAGTTCTAAGTTCTCTCAACGGTGTTTGTTTCATCCGTCCCAAGTTGCCTTTGTTTTACCCACCCTCCCACCCTTTTTCTTCGAGGACTCAGATTTCTTAATCAAGTATCATGTTATTGATGATAAGTCTATTCATTCTTTTCTTTCAATGTTCGTATCCGGTGATTCTCATGAAGATACTAACGGAGCATCAAGTTCATCATTCTTCGTTCTCTTTTCTTCTCCGGTGGATTCAATTCAAGTTTTGTTGATCGTATCCTTTCCTCGTTTTAAATGTTTTCTCATGTCAGTGCACCTCTTAATCTTCCACTTCTCGCTATTCAATTGTTCCGGAGTGCCGAGGTTCTCTCAGAAGATTCACGTTTTCCATTCTCAATCAGTTCAAGTTATTTCGAGGTTGTTATCTCATTCAAGCCATTTAATTCAACCGGCGCAATCTCCCTTTCAAGTAATCGTTCGATGGTATATCTTTTGAGTGGGACCTAACCCACAAGTCTTTTCCCGGGATCTTACCTGACTCTTCTAATTTTTCCCGGAGCTTCTCAAATTCTTTTCCAAGTTTGACGTAAGAATGAATTGTCACCAATAAATGTCTTTCTCAAAGATCTTTCAAATTCTTCTCATCGTTGGTTCAACCTTTCAATTCTTCATTATTCCGGAGTGTCTCAACAAGTTGGTGGTGTTTCTCATCGTCATTCTCTGCATTTGAAGTCTGAAGAAGAGTTTTCCTCCAAATCTTGCTCCATTCTCTTCAAGATTCATGGTTCTAGCTTGATGTCGTCCTCTCATAATTGGTTTTCGATTGTGAGAATTCTTTTCATCCATCCGGAGCATTTCAAGAGTCTTTCAGGTTGATTCTCCGAAGGCCATCATTTCGGGATTATTCATTCCAACTTTCAGCTCTCGTTCTCCAAATCTTACCGGCGCATCATTCAAATATTCTCTAATCAGCTCGTGATCTCTTTGTTCTTATGTATCTAAATTCTCTCAAGTATTTTCATTCGTTCTCTAATTCTTCCTGGTGTTTTGTGTCTTTGCTACTTTCATTTTCAAGTCTTACGGTGGTTCTTCCAATATTCTTCTTCTTTCGTTTATCATATCAGTTTATTCGTTTGTTTCAACCCTTCCGGTGGTTCGTTGAAGACCTTCCCAAGTTGGCGCTATATCTATCTTCATCCTTTTTACGAGAATAAGTAGTATGTAAAATCCATTGCTTGTCATCAACTTAAATTAGTGAAGGATAAGCATAATGTAATTCTTATTCTTATTTCATCGAGTAAATTCAATTCCTTATTCTGGAGGTTCATCAAAGTTCTCGGTTTTCAATTGTGTCATCTTTTCTTTCCCGGAGTTTCAAGCTCTCGCAATGATATCACCACGAAGATCCATTTAAATCATTACAAGGCTTCACCTTGTGTTTTCAACTTCTCTTTCTTTTTATCATCATTTTGTTACCGGAGTTCTTCATGGAGGTTCTACATCATGGTTCATCAAGGATTCCTTTCATTCTTCATTTGTTCTTCAAGATTTCTCTCGAAGTCATGATCCGCCAAGCTATACTCTCAAATAAACATGGTGTTCAACACATGTTTTGTTTTGAGGAGTTCAAGTATTCTTCTTCCTGCATTCCAAAGTGCAATTATTTCATATCTCATCTTTTGAGGTGGTGTTATGTCATTGTTGACAATTTCCCTTCGTGTTTCATGATTCACAAGTTGTCCGGAATGACATATTTTAAACCCATCATTTTCAATTCGTTCTTGAGATCCTTTGCAACCAATCAATCTCTTCATTGGAGTTATCTTGGGTTATATTTCACCTAAAGCTTTCCCTAAGGGTTGCTGCTATTTAGGGTGCTTATAAATGACCCAAGTTCTTCATTTATCCTCCCGGTGAGATAAGCTTCTCGTCTCCTTGTTCATATCAATCCAATCTACTGGTTCTGTTAGTGGCAGAATTTCACCTCATAGTTTTGAGAAGTTTTTCATAAGCCCACTATAAGCTTATTCGTTTCGTTGTTGGTTTTCCAACAACTCCGTTTTAACCTTCTTGGAAGGGTGTTTATCCAAGCTCAATTATGGCAGAAGTTGTCATTTTCTTCTCCATTCTTATATTTCAATTATCTATCTTCTATTTTTCTTCCGGAGACATTGGGATGTTGCAATCTTCGACCCATCTTCTCATTTTTGTCAAAGATCATGTTCTTTTCGTGCTTATCCATTTAACCGGAGTGTCGTGCCCTCTTTTCAAGTTCTTCCATCTTATCAAGTTTTACCTCCATTCTCAACCGGAGTGCTGTCTGGAATCTTTCTTACCCCTTGTGCCATTCTTTCAATAGTTCCGGAGGCAGTGCGTTGTTAATTTCATCAAGTATCCTCTCATCTTGTCAAATTCATGTTCATTTCCTTCCATTTACAGTCAGAGTGCTGCCCAAATTATATCATTCTTTTCCCTTCTCTATCTTGTCTTAACCGGAGTGTTATGTCTATCATTCCTCTTCTAACCGGAGTCTCATCCAAGTGCTTTCATTTTGCCTAGCTCATATTCTTTGCCTAACATTTCTTACCGGAGTGTTGTCGTAATTGACCTTTATCATTCCTTGTACTTCTCGTTTCGACCGGAGTGCTTGCATGTACTTCTTGTCCATCGAAACCCCTTTTCTTATGTCTTTAAACCTACAAGGCTCTAGTAATGTTCCTTGTTTCTCTTTTCTAACGGAGTGTTTTCAACTTTGGTCATCTTCGTTGTTTTCTTCTTTAAAATTGTTCAACCTCTAAGGTTCTTTGGTTTCACTCTTTTGTCAAGAAGCAACTTTGTTTTACCTCTTCCTCCGCTTTCTCTCCGGTGCCATCCTAGATCTTGGGACGAGATCCTCTCGTAGTGGCGGAGTGTTGTGATGCCCCGAGACCGATACGCCAGGTGTCTCCTAGTTGTTCGTCGTCGTTGCCATGTCATTTGCTCGCGTGTTGCATCTTGTCATGTCATCATGTGCATTGTATTATCATGTTCTCAAAACTTGCATCCGTCCCAGTCTCATCGTTCTTTCCGTTGTCCGTTCTGAGCCCAACCACACTTGCACACGCCCACGGCACGTCCGAAATATTATTTTATAAGTGGCCGAAAAAGGGTCTTGGAATGGGATGAGAGTTGGCGTGCGGTCTTGTTATAGTGTAGGTAGACCGCCTGCCAAGTTTCATCGCATTCAAAGTCCGTTTGATAGCCCAACCATTAAACTATAGCGGAAATATAGCCGGTCAATACGTCGGACGTTTTCGGTCTCCGAAAACTGCTGCCGGGTCTCTCTCTCTTCTCTCCTCTCAGCCCAAGCCCTTCTGCACAGCCCACAAGTTCCAACCGACCCCTCCTCACACGCGCGTCCGAAAGCTGTCTTGGACCAGACCCGGGCAGTCGTCACCGTTGGATCCGGATCATCCCCTAACATCTACAAAACATCTCCATTTTTCTGTTTGGACTCCCTAGCCTATTTTTCTCGACCGCCTGATTACGATCGGACGGACCGAATACCCCCTAACCTAACCCAACAACGTATATAAGAGGGCAACCCAAAATGTTAGGGAGTTGTCCCATCCATTCCATCACCGCGCCGCCACTCCACCTCATCTCTCCTCCCACCTTGGGATCTTCCCAGATCCAAATCCTCCCGCGTCCGAACCAACCAGCAACCGATCCTCCCCTGCCCGAACTCCTCACCGCGCCTGCAGCTCCTCGCCGGAGCAGGCAACCGGACCGCAGCCAGGCCTCTCCCTCTTCCCTCTGCTTCCCCTTCCCTCTGCTCTCCATTCCCCTCTATGGCCCCCTTCTTTTCCCCTCTTGTCGACAGGAACAATGACGCCATGGCGCCCGGAGCTTGAGCTCGTACGGCACCACCGTCTAGACCCATCTCCGGGGACCGGATCCGCCTCCCACCGTCGGGAATCGATTCCCCTCGACCTCGTGCCGCCTCCGGTGGTCGTCCCGCCGTCTACCGTCACCGGAAGCACCAACGCCTCCACCACTCGCCTTCCTGGAACGCAGGCAGCCACTTCGGCATGACCCCAACTTCGTTGATCGGCCATGGCGCGCCCCTGCCTTGCCAAGTCCGTCTCCAGTCGCTGCGGAGCCGCTCCTTCGCCCGCCCCGCAAGCCTGCCTCCAGCGTCGCAACACCTTGGAGCAGTCATGGTGGCGCCGTCCTCCTCCGACCCCGTGCAGACCGGAAGCCCTACCCCGGGGCTCCGCCATCTCCATCGCTCCCTCGCAGCAGCCGGACCTTGCCACGCCGGAGAACGCCGTCCTCGACCGGAACCCCATCGCCGCGCTGCTGTTTCAGGCCTCCTGTCATTCAAGTCCCGCCTAGCCGTGGCTCTGCTTCATGCGAACAAAGAACGAGCACGAC
>NC_041384.1:144225034-144228093 GCF_002162155.2 Triticum dicoccoides
ACCGATCTCGAGGCCCAGCTGCCTCCCCACCAGCGCCTGGGCTTGGCCCATGGTGAGAAACCCCCCAAGCCCCTCATGTGTTCTATTGGGCCAACCTTTGTTTTGGCCCGTTTCTGTTTTTTTTAGTTTTGCGAATTTATCAATTTTCCAGAGACTGCGGTTTTACAGAAAAACCCTCCAACATCATGCATATAATAACTTTTCAACCGTGCATCATATTAAAATTATTTATATATGAAAAATGCTTAGAATTTGTGTAGTTTCACAATATGCCACTTTCATCTATGGCTAAAATGTTTAAACTGCTGTTTGCATGTATTTGCTTAATTGCCATGCTAAAATGCTTTAATTCATAGCTAAATAACCGTAGCTCCAAATTTAATAACCTTTATATGTAAATGGGGTAGAAAAATGTCTAGTTTAACATGGTGGCATCACTTTGCATGTTTAACAACCCTAAAATTGTGTTTAGGGCAGAACAGTACCAAATCCATTAATATGCACATGAGGTTTTTCCAGACTTATTGCTTTTTGTTCCGGCCTCATTTAAACTTGCCTAGATAGGTAGTTTTACTTTGCTCCAACCCTTGCCATGTTTAAGAACATTTAATATTGTTGGATACATAAACGAGATTGAACTAAATAATCAAATGTGGTGTCCGGCAATATGCAACTCGTTGCATATTGAGCTCCACTTAATTTGTAGTGTTGTTTGTTGCACTTTGCCATGCCATGCTTCATTAAACCGGACATGCATCATACTTGGTTGTGCATCATGCCATGTTTATGTGATGGTTGTTTACTATGTTGTTTGCTTCTTTTCGGTGTTGCTTCTTCGGGTTGGTTCTGATAACGTCGCGTTTGTGAGGATTTGTTCGACTTCGTCCGTTTGTCTTCTTCATGGACTCGTTCTTCCTTGCGGGATCTCAGGCAAGATGACCTTACCCTCGAAATCACTTCTATCTTTGCTTGCTAGTTGTTCGCTCTATTGCTATGCCGCGATACCTACCACTTGCTATGTCATGCCTTCCATTTTGCCATGTCAAGCCTCTAACCCACCTTTCCTAGCAAACCGTTGTTTGGCTATGTTAGCGCTTTGCTCAGCCCCTCTTTTAGCGTTGCCAGTTGCAGGTGGAGATGAAGTTTGTTCCTTGTTGGAACATGGATATGTTGGGATATCAAAATATCTCTTATTTATATTAATGCATCTATATACTTGGTAAAGGATGGAAGGCTCGGCCCTATGCCTGGTGTTTTGTTCCACTCTTGCCGCCCTAGTTTCCGTCATACTGGTGTTATGTTCCTTGATTTTGTGTTCCTTACACGGTTGGGTGTTATGGGGTCCCCTTTACAGTTCGCTTTGAATAAAACTCCTCCAGGAAGGCCCAATCTTGGTTTTACCATTTGCCTCACCACCACCTACCCTTCCCTCGGGTCGGCCAACCCGAGGGTCATCTTTATTTTATCCCCCGGGGCCAGTGCTTATCTAAGTGTTGGTCCGAACCGAGCTGCCTGCGGGGCCACCTCGGGGAAACTTGAGGTTTGGTTTTACTCGTAGCTAGTCTCATCCGGTGTTGCCCTGAGAACGAGATACGTGTGACTCCTATCGGGATTATCGGCACATCGGGTGGCTTTGCTGGTCTTGTTTTACCATTGGGGAAACTTGAGGTTTGGTTTTACTCGTAGCTAGTCTCATCCGGTGTTGCCCTGAGAACGAGATACGTGTGACTCCTATCGGGATTGTCGGCACATCGGGTGGCTTTGCTGGTCTTGTTTTACCATTGTTGAAATGTCTTGTAACCGGGATTCCGAGACTGATTGGGTCTTCCCGGGAGAAAGAATATCCTTCGTTGACCGTGAGAGCTTGTGATGGGCTAAGTTGGGACACCCCTGCAGGGTTTTGAACTTTCGAAAGCCGTGCCCGCGGTTATGGGCAGATGGGAATTTGTTAATGTCCGGTTGTAGAGAACTTGACACTTGACTTTATTAAAATGCACCAACCACGTGTGTAGCCGTGATGGTCTCTTTCCGGCGGAGTCCGGGAAGTGAACACGGTTCTTGTGTTATGCTTGAACGTAAGTAGTTTCAGGATCACTTCTTGATCACTTCTAGTTCACGATCGTGCTTTGCTTCTCTTCTCGCTCTTATTTGCGTATGTTAGCCACCATAGATGCTTAGTGCTTGGTGCAGCTCCACCTCACTAGCCTTTCCTACCCATAAGCTTAAATAGTCTTGATCTCGCGGGTGTGAGATTGCTGAGTCCTCGTGACTCACAGATTCTTCCAACAGTTGCAGGTGCCGATGATACTGGCGCAACCCAGCTCAAGTGGGAGCTCGATTAAAACCTTTTCGTTGTTGTGTTTCGTTTCCTTTTGATCAGTAGTGGAGCCCAGTTGGGACGATCGGGGACCTATGCATTTGGGGTTGTCTTTATTTTGATTCCATAGTCGGACCTTGATTGTATCTGGATGATGTAATGCTATATTTATGTATTGTGTGAAGTGGCGATTGTAAGCCAACTCTTTATCTCTTTCTTATTCAGTACATGGGATGTGTAAAGATTACCCCTCTTGCGACATGCCTACTATGCGATTATGTCTCTAAGTCGTGCTCCGACACATGGAAGATATAGCCGCATCGTGGGTGTTACACCACTTCTCTCTCATCTTCTGAAAAAATCTCTCTCTCGTCTTCTCCTCGAGTGGCGGCTAGGGTTCCGCCTCCCTCCCACCAGCCGCCGCCTCTTCCGCCACACTCGTCCCCTCCTCGCTATGTGTGCCGCCTCCACCCACCATCCCTCGCCTTCCCCCTCTGGTCTCGTCCTTCGATGGCAGAAAACTGAGAGCCGGCGATGGTGGTGCTAGCGCGAGGCGGGGGGCGCCGCGAGCTCTCGTCCCAAGGAAGTCACAGAAGGCTCGAGATGGAGATGGTCGCGCCGGCGGTCTTTTGAGCAGCGTCGCCTAACAAGCTCCACGCGCGGGGAGGCGTCTCCATGGTCCATGAGCGTGCGCAGTCACGTCCCCTCGCTGACGTCGGCCTCGTCGCAAAAGAGGGCTAGC
>NC_041384.1:144228384-144293989 GCF_002162155.2 Triticum dicoccoides
AGGTCGTTCCCGGCGCCCGCATCCTCGTCGTCGACCTTGCCCAAACGGCAGGTCGCTGCTGCTGGCCGAGGTCGCCCAGGTCATCACCGCCCCCGCCGGCCTGCAGCTCATCCTACCCAAGGGCAGGGTATGTACAGTCGCTTGCTCCCTCTTCCTCCCCCTGTCGATCTCCAGAGGTGTTGATTTGTTGGGTTGTTCGATTCAGTGCTTCGAGCGAGGATGACTGTGAGTGGTTGGGCATGGGATAGCCTAGCGCCCGTAGATACATGATAGATTTGTGCTTCACTAATTGTTACACATGCAGCTATCCAATTACCCCAAGCGGAATTAAATTACTTGTAGAATGATAGCCGTAATGTTATAGTGCTGGTCCCAGTATCCGGCTATCCTTTGATAAAAACAATTTGTTGCAAAATTGCAAAAATAAGCATGTGCCTTGTTTTCTCAGATGAATGCAAGGCGGCTTGCATAGTTCTCAGACTGGCATATGTGGAATGTGCTATGTGCCCAACATCTCTATCTACTCCACCGTGATCTAACTCACATGTCAAAGAATCACATAATACATTTTGCATGAAGGAGGTGCAAGAACCTACTTATCTTGCAATAGAAAGTACTGCAAGACATGTTTATCCAGAGAATATTGTGTTGGATGCTTGCTTCAAATTGGCTAATCTAACTCTTCTGATAGATAACATACAGGCCAATCAGTAGTGTTATGTATTTCGACCAATGTCAGCTAATTTCCAGCTGTAAACAAGCAGGTATAATTTAATATTCATTTTCATGGACTTGAATCTGAATATATTTTGGTTTAGTACAGTATCTAAACTATTACTTTTGGGGTCTGCTATGAGGCATTGGGTTTAAATACTTTCTTAAGAGTTGTGTGAAATAGCATTTATTCCAAGAAATTGCAATGTATATAGTGCTACTTTATTTTATATTTTTATTTTAAAAATTGTTCCTCGACACTTCAAACTCAGAATTTTTACAATTAACTCTTAAATCGGAAATTAGCTGCCATGGCCTGAATTATCATGGATCGAGTGTGTTTTGTGTAAGATTTTTCTATTGACAATCCTTTTATATGTACACCTTCTAGGAAGTATGTGCATTCCTTCTTGCAGACAGATATGTTTTCTCGGGTTGTTGAATGCTGGAAACGAGGATTATCAGTCACAAAATACATAACAGACCTTCGGATCCATGGATGTAGCCAGCAAGGGCGCCATCAACCTGGGCTGCCTTAGAGCTTAGGCAACCATGCTGTATTTGATGTGAACAGTTCATATCAATAGCTCGATTAACTTGTGTGTGTCTCATGTGTGGTTGAATACTAATTCTAACCCTGTTGCACTCTGTGCTGCCATTTGATCTAAAAAACTGAACCATGAAAGGTTCACTGTTAAATCAGTATGCGACATGGTGACGGTTGCAAAATACTGGAATGTCACAATCATCGTGTCGTACATGGATAAAACTTCATTTTGGGTTGCCCAGGTCAGCATTTCTTTCTGCAGTCAATGCAATTCTTAACATTTTAGTTAAGGACTGCCTTTGTCTTACCCTTTTCTCTTCCTTTCCCTACAGTGAGTTCCAAGATATATTTGATGTAGACTACTTCATAGCATCATTGAGAGATGAGGTCCGGATACTGCAAGAGCTGCCTCCAAGGCTGAAAAGGAGAGTTGAATAGGGATATCCTTGCTCCTTGCCGCCCTTCAGTTGGTCTGATACATCCTATTACCATAATCAGGTTTCTTTGCGTCTCTCCATTTCTCGTGATGTATCTAAATCATATGCGTACCCAAATAAATATTGTAAGTAGTAATTTATGGGAAAACATATTTTACCAATGATAAAGAAGTACATGGTCCTTCATATGAATAAATCACGTGCACGGCTTGAAAATAATGGGCTACTCATGGAGATTCAGAAACCGAGGTGCCATTTCAGTTTTCATGCACTTGGATTTACCCCCTAAAACAGAAGAGTTGGGCAGGTGTGTGGTTCAAATTCTTCGTCGGAATGGACCCTTTTGTGGTTCTCCACTTGTGGTATAAGATGGACATACTTGCCTTCTCTGGGTGTACACATGGTAGCAGGAAAGATGAGGCTGAGGAGGGTTAGAAGGATGAGATATTGCAGTTCTAGCAAGTGGATCTGCACAAACAAGTATGTGTTTGACTGTGCAGGTGATAAGGGAGCTGAAGCTGCTGGACGGCGTCGGTCTTGCAGAGGTCATCACAATCCTTGTTCCAAATAGGTCCGTCGGACTTCGCATCCCTTGCCTTGCTGCACTCTCCTGGAAGGTAATGTTTGTCACTTATTGTGTGTGTGTGTGTGTGTGTAGGATACGTCGTGATGAAAATGATATTCTTAAACAACCCTTCATGTTTGGGCACAAGTTGACTCTTCCCACCGTGTATAGAGATGATTGAATTCTCAAGTCCCGTCAATTGCTTTGCCATGTTTTGTAAGAGAAAATGTATGTGTTGATTACTACTGTGTTTTTGGTTAGTTGTTGAACCTGGCAATGTGTGTGTATTACTTGACACTGTACATTTGATGCTTCATGGTGTTCCAATACGGCCCCATCTAGCTAAGCTTGTTGGTAGTATTGGACAAAAGCAATAGATATTTCGACTTTGACAAATTAGGATATGTCTGTTTCAAGCGTGTTGTGCTTATGTTTAATTTACTCTTGTGCGTGAGGTTTTCTCATTGTCCCTAGCTCTGTACATTGTTCCTGTTGTTTAGTAAAGCTTTATAATGATGCATTGGGTTTAGAACCACAACCACAATCTCTTCCTATTTTTTATCATCTTGTTTAGAACCACAACCTACGATCTCTTCCTATTTTTTATCATCTTCTTGTTTAGTACCACAACAGATAAGCATCACTTGAGACTCCTTCTCTAAACAAGTAAGCATCATGGGCAGTGGGTATGAGGAGGACATTGGAAAATGATATTTGGGGTGGTGATTTCCTCAAATGCTGCTTGGTTAGATGATATATCTCCTGATAATGCAGTGTGTTTTCATTTTTGTGAGTTTGACCTTTTTTAGAAAGATTTTCAATTGCAGGCCTGTCTCTTATGGATGGATGGTCACATGGGGAGTAATCAGTTGACTAACTATGAAGATTGCTAGGATTGACAAAAACGCAAAAATGATCCAGTCGGTGGAACTATTATAAAACTCCTGAAGGAGGTAACCCTTTACAAAAGGGTGCAAGTGTTACTGTCTCCTGCTATATTTGACAGTAAAAAAACCAGTCAACAAGTAGTCAAGTATTCTTGATTGAAAGTCTGCAAGTAATCAAGTGGTCTTACGGAAGGCCATTCTAGAAGATCTTTGCTTGTTGTAGCTATACAATTTACCTCAATTTTTTGCCAGTTGCTAGCACCGTATTTTAATCTTTGTGGCTTTGGCGAGGATTTTTCTGTCCGCTCTTTTTCTTGTACCAAATTAACTCCTTTGACTCTAATGCAATTAAGCTTTGTTATAATAATATGTTGAGAGCAGGCTAGCATTGCTTTTATGCAGTTGGGCATAAATTGCAAACAACAAATAGAAAGGGGCGCCTTTCACCTGCCACTGCCCCAACTAAAACTTAGGCGGACAACCGAATGTGTGGAAACAAGATAAGAGCGCACAGGCACATCTCAGGAGGTGCCACCAGGTGGCGCCCCAGCCTCTAGTGTAGATAAAAGATCGTTTCGACACCTCTTTTGATTGTTATTGATGCCACAAATCATCTTCTGCTAACAATTCATGATTTTGGATAACCCTTGATTGAAAAGCCATTGCCCTTTGCATGATTTCCTCAAAAATAAGGTGCCCCACCTCAACTCATGAAGAAACCCTAGCTACCAAAAATTCAATCTCCTCTCCCCTCCGTCTTCGGTCGTCGCTCCAACGTCGTGTGGAGGTTTTGGACCAATCTCAAGACCTGCTAGCTCAGTCTCTTAGAGGTGCTCATAGAGGTAGGGTGTGCATGCGTGGTGAGTGTATGTACGTGTTTGTGAGCGTCTGCATCTGTATTGTGTTTCTCAAAAAACAAATAGAATACATTAAAAAAATAAAAAAGGTGTGCCACCGCCATGAAGTCATCCTCATGTTGTTGAAGATGCGGCGGTTCCTTTCTTTTCGGACGTTCCACATAACATACTCCCTCTGTTCCAAAATATGTGTCGTGATTTTAGTTCAAGACACTTATTTTGGAACGGATGGAGTAGATAAGATGACCGTTGCGACCCCTCTTTTGATTGTTGATGTCACACAAAACCCCATCCCACCAAACATCGATCAAAGGGTAGGGGGGCTCGATGGCTATCCACCCAAGATAACACCAGCTAGTGGACTTCTGAGGTGAAAGGGAAATCCTTACATAGGTGGGTAGCGGTCTTGGGTGCCCATAAGCAAAGCCGACAAATCAGGTCATGAGGCCATCCTCGCATGGCGACCTGGTTAGTCGTGAGGATTATGTTGCGGAGAACAAGCCATGAGAAAAGTATGCATTACAACTCTGCATGGGCCCTCCAAATCTTCTCGGGTAGGAACTTGTGACGCGATCCAATGAGCGGGGTCGTGTAAGACAGACTAGAGGCGTATTGATGACTCGTGTTCCATAGGAAAGTTTAAGGGCACCACCAGCCGAATCCAAATGTCGTTGCGGACCTCATCATGAATCGATCGTTTCGTTCTTAGGATGCACAATGCATAAGAGCATACAACAGTGGTGGCGAAGGGCTCTCTGATACGAGGATCTCTAACCGTCTAGCGCAGGGTGAGGAACATGGGTGGCGAAACCGAGAGATACTATTGCTCCACCCTACCGATAGTCGGAGTATTCGTCGACATGGAACAAGGGTGGATTGAGATACCTCCCGAAGAGCATATGATGTTGTAATTGAGTTCAATGTGAGACACCACTAGAGATAGAGGGAGAGAGGGGGAGGAAGAGAGAGAGAGAGGGGGGGGGGAGGGAGGGAGGGCGGGAGAGGAAGAGAAAGAAGAAGGTGATTTGGTAAAATTAGAAGT
Source organism: Triticum dicoccoides (assembly GCF_002162155.2). Lineage (NCBI taxonomy): Eukaryota > Viridiplantae > Streptophyta > Magnoliopsida > Poales > Poaceae > Triticum > Triticum dicoccoides. The sequence continues at coordinate 144,233,434 of NC_041384.1, forward strand.
TAACTAGGACCTCCATGTGTATGACGTCCCACCGTCAATGAAAGCGCTTCGAGTGAGGATAAATACTAGACGTGTGAGTTTCAAAAGTTTAGGGTGCAATTTCCCCGGTTTAATTTTTGTTAATGGGTTTAATAGGAGTTTCATTCCATAGTAACATGGTTACAGTCGAGAAGTAAGATTTCCTTTATACATGGAGGACCCCAATGCAACCACACACCCTTGGTGCATTCAATTCAACTATACTACCTTCGTCCTGGTTTATTGGTCCTTATTGTATTTTGTACCAAATTTTGATCATAAATTTAACTAAGAAAATGTTCATGCATGTCATAAAAAAATTATATCATTGAAAACTAGATTCAAATACGAATCCAACGAAATTATTTTTGTTGACATGCATTAACATCTTATTAGTTAAATATTTGGTCAAAATTTGGCACAAATTACAAAGAAGATAAACCAGGACGGAGGTAGTATCTAGCTAGGTAATCTGCAACCTTATTTGATCTCTATGATTCTTTTTGAGGAATAAAAATCCTACCAAACGTTAAAAATGTAATCTTCGAAACTAGTTGTTCATAAGTAGAGCGATTCAAGCTATTACTAAAGAATAGAAAGAGCTGCACAACTCTTGAGTTCCAAGTCTGACTACACGAGAATGGACCCTTGAAAATGCTGCACAACCAGTGTCATATCCATCATTGTTAATGTGCCGGATCGATGCCAGTCTACAAGTTGAATTGTACTCCCCGGGATTGTGCTTGGGGATCAACGACATACTACTCAATCGATTGTGCTTGAACAAGGACGTAGTGTTCCGTGACGACGTAGCTCTGCACCAACGCCTCGCAAAAAAGAAAAGAAAATGCATGCCAGCAAGAGACACAGGAGGTTATGGGTCACAACCTGACATGTGGGGTGTTAGTTATGTGGGGACTACACGTCAGGTTGTGTATTGGCTTTGAGTAGGCTATATTATTATTTTTCATACGATCCAAATTGGATCGGGCTCTACTATCATCTATATCTACTAGATAACCCGTCCCATGGCGCAAAGACCGAGAACAAGCTAATTATTGAAAAAGTGTGCATCAAAATATGTAGACACAGAAAGAAACATAGAAATAAATACGGGTTGATGATAGATAGATGACTGCTGATCATAAATGTTTTCTAAGAAGCACCAAATAGCACCGGCGTTTGGCCCAGCCCAAATACATTTAAGCCCAATACACCGACCAACTCCCACGCACGCTCGTCTCTCCTCCTTTCCCCCAACCAGACCTTATCTGTTCTCCTCCTTTCCGCAAATCAACCCACATCTTTCACAGTTTCACTCGCTTCTCGCTGTTGCCAACTGTTGGCCGCCGGCCTTGCCAACTCTCGCTGCCCACCACAGCTAGGGCCCTCCAAGCCGCCACGCCGGGTGCCGGGTGTCTGCTGGTTTTGGCTGCTGGCTGCTGCCGCTTCTCCTCTCGCTGCCTTCTCCGCTCGTGCTACCTGCTGCCGTGCTGCGGACCACTGTTGCTGCCGCCGGCTCATAAACTAATCGGTGAACTGTTGTTGAAGCGCCGAAGGAGCAAGACTGCTGCAAGAGCAAGGTATGTTTCGAAAATAATTAAAGAAGAATGATTCAATGATGTTCTTCACAGACTTGCATAAAGTTTTGATTGCCATGTAATTTTTGAAGTTACTATCCGCGTCAGCCATGTATTGTGCCAAATTTTGATAGACTAAGCATCCATGATTTTTGTGCTATATACGTCAGTAATGAAGTACAGTTTCAGATCCATCATTCATTCATGCGTTTTGGGCTATGCCTTTTTTAGTAGACAGTCGGCCATCTTCTGATTCAGAAAAGAGGTGACAATGTTTTTTGAATTTTTGGCTCAGGTGACACTGGTGAAACAGAAAACCATGGTCCAGGAGAGCATATCTGTAGTTATTGGTTGTAGGCGTCTTTTGGTCAGTCCGGTGTATTCCACAGTTGTGGCTATGGAGCATTTTTGGCCAGTTCCGTGTATTCTACGGTTGTGGCTATGGAGCACTGGATAATAGTAATTATCCACAATAGCAGGTATGTTGGTGTTACCATGTATCTGTGTAAACATAAATAGTGAGCATTGGATAATAGTAGTAATTATATGTTATAACATTGTTAGCTGCATCTATTTTTGTGCACATTTTGCTTTGTATTCGAAACTGCCAGATAGGACAAATAAACTATACGTAGTACATGTACATATGAACTGAATTACACCGGGCATCCTAAAGCCAGCGGGTAAAAACAATGGAACAACCTGGAAGCAAGAATGCAGCACATGCAAAAACATATAATAATGAAGGTGTATAAAACATAGCTGTTTTTGGCAAAAAGAATCAATTCTTTCTAGTGCCTTAATTCTGGGGCTACACATTTGCAGCTCTTACAACTTATCTGCGATAATCTGTCAAAGTACTGCATGCATCAAACATTTGCTAGGATAGCTGAAAGCTGAAACTATCCGGCACAAGGACCATCTAATTTTCCAAGGCTGTTAGTCACTATGTGTGAACAAGGCCCTCAAAACTCTACCCGAGCAAACACGACGTTCCATCTCCGAATAGAAAGTGAGGCACCCAGCAAAAACTCCCTTTGCAGAGACAACGCCACATCCTTAAGTTAGTTCTACACCCCTCATCAGCATGAAGAAAGAACGTATGAAAGCAGAAATTAACAGAAGTCACAAGCAATAATCAACGGCAAGCAACACCAGGTAAAGACATGAAACGACACAATGCATGGAACACACACAGTTAGAACCGGGTAAATAACTGAATCTGAAATGAGTATAAGAAAAGAAAATGCTTAGGAGGAGATGAAACCTTGGCACGACGAAAGAGAGCAGCCGAGGCGTCGAGCGAGCTGAACTGCAGCTGAATCTTCACAAAACTGGAGTGAGGAGGCGAGCTGACCGGGATGGAAAACAGATGGAGGCAGAAACAACTGGCTGCTCAACAAAATGATGGCAGCGGTTAAATGCAAGAAAAAGAATAGGGTCCTGAACACATGCCTTCTTAAATTCGATCAAGGTTTTATCGGTACAGAGTAATGAAGCTTGTCAACATAATTTGTTTTATTCTAATATATGAGAAGCATGATACAAGCGCATGCATAGATTAAGAAAAACATCAATGACACACACTAGTGAGAGGCAAACGTGCCGAGAGATTGCTGACTATTAGATCATAATCTATTTACAACATGTAAAATTAGCATTTTACCTTATAAAATTCAGGCTAACCAACTTACCAAGCTAGGAAAGCAAAAGGCATACAATGCATATAATCTATGGAATACCGAGGCAAGCAATAGGATGAACCTGTCTTTGGTGAGGTCTGAATCTATACCTATTTACAGTGTTACTGCACCAAGTCCGTAAATCTCGCAAACTTGGCTGCACAAATATTATAGGTGTCATTATTTTTTCTCAGCCAATGTATAGCAGCAGATTCACAACTCGAGCCTGCCACTCTTCAAAATAAAAATCACATCCTACCATACCTCAGAGTCTGTGGTAAACAACACCAGCTCGGACGGCGTCCATTAGCAGCTGGTCTTTGTCTTCTTCAGCTGAAAGTAATGGTGAAGCAGATGACGAGCCAGCGCGTGAGGCCACGCCCTGTTCCTTCCCCCGCTGGTCTCACTCGCCCAATTCCCTCCCCCTGCTGGGCTTGCCGGTTTATTCAGAAAAATAAGAAAGGAACCACAACACTTGCACAATATTGCATAGATGGGAAGAAAGAGAGAGTGATAGAGATCAGGAGCAAAGTGTGAGAAGGACGCAGAGAAGCTCACTTTGGCATCACCGACGGCGCTGCCACCTCGACCTGAGAGTACCTCTCCGTCTGGATCCCTACACCCCCACCTCGGGCCATTGTCCTGCAGTCTTGCCAGCCCCAACTCGACCTGTGAGCGGCTCATCCATCCGTGGGCAGGAGAAGACGCTGCCGCCTCGGCCCGTCGCCTTGTAGCCTCGCCCGCCCCCACGGCCAGATGCGCTGTTGCACGGGGAGAGAGGAGGAAAGACAAGGGTGGCGGCGGCAGCTGGAGAGGATGAACGGGGGGAGGAGAGGTGGCGGCTAGGGTTGTGCCCCGACCTTAGATGCGGGCTGGAGGAGGACGGGGATTGGTGGATGAGTCGTCGAGGATCCCCGCGGTTAAAATTTTATCACCCAAGACGCATGCGACGCACACACAGCACGCACACTGCCAAACCAGACCCGCGAAAGACGAAGGCCCACCCGTCATCTGCCTAAGCAAGAAACATCAGCGTGGAAAGAAACAAGCCGTGGGATTGTTGACAGCACGGTGAAAAACCTCCAGCGAGGCAGATCGAGTGAAAGAGATCGCTCGCGCGTCGCGAGTGCCTCAGGTGGGCGGGTTGCCTAGCATCCTTTATACTCCCTCCGTTCCCCTATGTAGTGCGCATAGTTCTCAGCACATATACCAATGAATGAGGTGGAGGGTGTACTTTGGACGATAATACCCATGTCCTTCCATCCAGTCTCAAAGAGTACTAGTACATCTTTTTCTCTCCTCGGAGCAATGTCACAAATAAATTTAGATAACTGGATCGAACTCACACAAGTAGTGCGTTGATTTATTTGCCGAACAGAGGACGAACTGAGCAGGCAGATGCTGAGCTGAGCGTGTACTGAAACTTGGAGAAGAAGCGGCCACCGCGAGCGTGTACTCACCGGTCGAAGTGGCAGCGAGCTGTCGCGACATGGTCTCGCCGTTGGGGTGACCTGACGACTTGGTCTCGCTGGCCGCGTCCCTCGCAGACTTCGGCCCGCAAGTAAACGCCGGCCACAGATATGGGGACGCCGGCCAGATGACGCGGTGGAGACGTCGGCCAGATGACGCGGTGGACGCAGAGACGTCGGCCATAGACGCGCTGGACGCGGACACGCCGGCCATGGTGGACGAACAGACACCGGCCGTGGATGCATCCTCCAGTCCTCGAACAGCGGCGCCGCCGCCAGAAAAGGCGCCGCTCCGTGTCCAAGATCTCACCCAAACTCGCCGGCGGCTCCGTTGGCGTCGTCACGGCAGAGCCATTACCAGCTTCCACCCTGCCGCCGTCTCCTCCTTCGGCATCCGCCCGCGTGGGCCCTCACTCTCCTGCCGGTACCGTCGGCACCCTCGCCAACCACCGGTGCCCACCACCGCCGAGCGCCGACACGCCCATCAGTGTCCCGACGCCGTGCTCCGGTTCGGAAAGAAAGACTCCGTCGGCGGGTGACATGCATCAGGCGAGGAGATCAGGGATCTTTCGTTCGATCTGGTTCGAACGAGCGAACGAAGAAAGGGGAGCTATGCGGGAGGAAGAGGATAAATCGGAGGGTTATTTTCGTCCAAAGGAGGGTGTGGGCAGCTAATACGCACTACAAATCGGAATTTTTCCAAAAAGCTTATGCGCACTACATAAGGGAACGGAGGGAGTACTAGACTGGATCGGGATCGCGCCCTGGCTCAAGGGTGCCGATCCCAACATTTTGGTAAAGCAAGTAGTGGTGCCGGTCCCAACATTTTGGTAAAGCAAGTAGTGTAAGTTAGTAAAAATCTATGTTTAGCGTATGAAACATGATAACAAACTAAAGTGAAGAAGAAACATTCGTTTGTGATAAAACATAATGGAGTTCAATATCGACATGAAATTATAAGGCAATGTTGAGTTCAGCATGTACATAAGACCACAAAAGATAACCACTCATCATTAAGTTTGGTACCAAAATCATTAATATAGGATAGGAAGGACTGAAAGTAGGCACATAATGCAGAGCCCATGCTTTTAGCAGAGAGAACGATTATCTTTGACATAGAACTTGTACTTGTGGATTAGTAGGTGATATGAGCATGCCGCAGTATAGTACATGTGGGTTAGTAGGTGATATGAACTTGTACATTGTGGAATTTTACCTTCGCTGTCAGTATAGTAGCTCAAAGCTTGACGCATCAAGTTTGGCAAAAAGGAATGGATCAAAAGCAATGTGGTATAATAAATCAGAATTAGAGCAAGCCATTTATATAGAAAGCAGCACACTCCATATGTCATTCATAATAATTAGGTCATTTGTACATACAGATACTGAAGGCTGAGTAGTGCATTAGAGGGTAGTTGTACAGTACAGAATACATATCTCATTACTTTGGACAGAAGTGTAGAAAAGCATAATCACACTGATTTGTTCTGTGAGTACATCCTTCGACGGTAAATGGCTCTACGAATTCCAAGATGATCCAACATGATATAAAGAATGATCCTGGCCGAGATTCTCACAATAGTATGGTCAACCTGAGTCGTCAGAAATGGTTTAGAGACAACATAAGTAAGTGGTTGAAATGTATAAACAGTAAAAGAAAGTACATGTGCAGGACAATAGACCAATTCCAATTGGATTTCTTGTAGAAACAAACATGATACAAATCCTACAAAGCAAGTTGATAATTTTCATCAAACCTTGATAGGTGGACGAACCCAATAAGAACTAAAAACTTTGGCACCATATTCTGCTACGTTTCTTTAATTCTTTTCAACATGAGAATGCAAGAAATTCATTTCCTTGTGAAACCTCATACGTTAATGGATACCCCATGGAGTCAATCCAGAGATATGGCATGTATCACCATCAAGCTAGCACACACAGTTCATCTATGAAATCTACTCCTATAAACTAAATCAAGCTAGCATACGCAGTTCATATCCAAATAGGATTACATCTCTTGGGTTCTAGTTACCCAAATCCAACCATAGATCCTCACAAGCGAGGTGGGGGGCATAGAAGAGCAAAAGGAGCTTACTTGCAAGAAGAAGTCAGACTCCAGGGTCGCGGAAGTGCTAGACATGCCATCACAAGCACCATTACGGCTCTTGATCCAGATCCCCTCCTTCACCGTATGATGCCACTTGAAAATAGACCATTTTCCTGGGTGGGAAAAAGCATGGCTCATAGGCATTGTGGAGGCTCCATCCTTTACACAAAGGTGTAGAAAAGGCAACTCATCTCCAAACAAAATAACTTGAAATAATTCTTTCTTTGGAACTGCTTAATTTAAATGCATGCAGCTCTTTATTTGTTTAGGATGTATGCAAGAATTTCTAGTAAGTTCTACATGGAAAGAACTGAACACAACTCGACAGCAAGACAATCTCATGTTTAAGTTGAAGTTGAAATTGTATGCTCAATATTTATGAAATTGGATGCTCAATATGTGTCTAACCATATCTATCACGGGCCTTTGTCACAGAAACAGGGTAAGTAATCGAGTAGGAATACCACATCACCATAAGCAGTTTTATTTCTTTTCATAATAAATACACCATCACCAAGGAACATACTCAGTTTTGAAGCAATGTGTATATCCTATTATAATGTTTGGTAACTGATCATAAACACTAAGGAGCAAAGCAAGTGTGCACGAGTCCTTTTTAGTATACAGAACATCATCCTAGCATTAGAAGCAAGAAAAAAAATCACCTGCCGCCTGAGCTCTGATTTTCACATGCCTAAAACATGCAATTCATATATAAACCCAAAACAATATAATGATACATTTATAAAACTCTCTGCAGTTCATGTATAAACCAAAATCAATATAGTGATGCATTCCTAAAACCCGTTGCAATTGATGTATAAACCTTGAAGGAGTATTGTAGTTTTTTCCTAAACACGTATCTAGCAAGAAAGCAGACGGGCCCACAGCGTCCTGCCGACGCTGCCGGACCAAGGACCCATGTGTCTCCCGCCCCCATAAACCAGGCCATGCACCACAGGTCCTGCACCGCGCCAGATCTAGCCGGGCAAACGCCTGCCGGCCACCACCAAAGCAGGGGAAGACCCCGCAGCCGCCGCAAATCACCGTGCCACAGGGGGGTGAACCTGGAACCCCGACAGAGTCGAGATGAAGGCGGCAAAGCTCCGACAAATGTCCATCACATGATAAATAAAGAAAAAAAACAAATTAGCGGATCTTCTACGCATATCCACTGCTATAGATTCAAATAACACTAATCGGAAAGCAAGGATGTAGCTTTACAGGACCAACCAGTAGCTAAGAAATCAGGGGCTAAACAATTATTTTGTCTAAGAGCTAGTACATACTACAGAATGAATACTGCAGCAAGAATTAATAGAACACTTGACCAGTCCAACCAAATTAATAGGTTATAATACTACACCATGTCTTGACCAGCTCCAAACTAAATTCTATTTGGATTCTGTGTAAACGAAGCCTAGTTATACTACTACAATAACCTAGAACCACTAAAGCACCCACACAAACATTCACAGTATCCTCATCTTGATGAAAGCAAAAATGTATCATATAGCACGCACACACACAAATAGTCACAGTATCCTCATCTATGAAAGCGAAAATGCATCATATAGCACGCACGCACACAAACAGTCACATTATCCTCATCTTGCTGAAAGCAAAAAATGTAAATACATACCTTGACCTGGAACGGTATGGTCCAGTCTCAGTTGACAGTCTTGATGATTCATGTTGGCCTTTAGATATGTTTTTGAACAACAATTTTTCTTGCTGCTTGTAGAAGACAACATCCTTCACATAACCACCATCTAAGCACTCCGCCAATGGAAGGCCATCAGTGATACAGGCTATCACTGTCAGCTTCACCATTTCAAAAAGATAACAAGAGACAATCAAAAGTGCCACCTGCACAAAAAAGCAGAGGAGAGCTAGTAAATACTTGTAACATGTTCACTTCAGTATAGAGGATCCTACTTATCCAATGACCCATATATCTCAAACAGAACAGATTAATATCTCAGGCAACAGTGAATGTCTAGCATGTTCTCCAAAGTTACAGAATATAACAGGTTCAGAGACTGTCAAGATCAAACAATAACGAGGTATTTTGTAGCCACATGGCAAAGCTAATAAAATTTCTTCTAATTTAAATCTCAGACATCTCACTGAAATAAATAATTTGATACATAACTGAAACTGAACTCTAACCTTTTGTTGTTTAGTTGTCTTCTAATGACTATCAACACAGGTATAACTAAAACTTCGAAAGCTTAATGTTAACTAGATTAGAACTTTCGAAGTGTAACACCATATTGAGCAAGACTAAGGTAAAAGCAAGAAAGATTAAAATTGATTACCACAATTACACAAAGAGAAGTATTTTTCCTTTTTCAGGCAACCAAATCTAACTCAATGTATGGTACGTATTTGTTATTAAATATTTAATCAGCAAAGTCTTGAGAGAGAGAGAGGGGGGAACTTACCAGTTGAAGGGGCCACAGGAGTGAGGGGTGAGGAGACGCTCGGAAGTGGCACCGCTAGCCAGCAGCACCTCAAAGGCCGAAGCCAATCGACTGGACTCCTGATGCTCACCAGCCTGCACTTGGTCCTCTTGCCTGTGACACTGTATAGCAGAAACACATAAAATTGATCACACAGAGCTTAGAGCAAGTTTCTTCTTGCAAAAATAAGAGAGCATATTCCTAATACACATAACCGATGCTATTCATTCACACCTCATTATACTTCCTTGTATAGTCGTATGTGTATATGGTTTCACTATGTGGTTTGATACACTGAGACTTCACCTCCAATTCAAGCATAAGCATATGAAAAATGGTATAGTGAACCTGAGTTTGATTTTTTGAAGCTTGGAGACTTAAATATTTGAATAAGAGAACATAAAAAAAATCTACTGAGTAATCCTCTATGGAGATCATATTATCTTTCTGGAGGAAGTACAAAGAAATGGATTGTGGAGGGATAACCTCAACATGCAAATAGTATCACTTTGAGAAAAAAATTCTAGAATCCCTTGAAACAATCACGTGAGTGTGGTGCATGCGTATAGCTTACCTTAGCGACATGAGGAAGAGGCAGTCAGAACAACGCACAGTTGCTCTCCTTCCAACTTTCCTCTTCAGCTTGCCTCTTTTTGTAAGTACTGCCCTGGTCCTGGGGAGAAAAAATTAAGCATTTACTGTAATAACCTATGTAAATTTCTTCATTCCAAAGAACAAACAAATGTTATCTTCTTCATTTGCTCATAGAAACTGAGGGGCATGTTTAGAGCCATTGGAAACAGAAGCAAATATATTTGAATTATATTCAGTTGAAAACAGGAGGACAGGTAGCTTCCACAATTTTCTAAAGCTAGCAACATAGAAAAGGGCCAGCCACCGCTTGTATGTTACCGCTGAATAAATCTAAAAGTTTTTAATATAGAAGGTTCAAGCACCTTTTTTCACACATTAGTTTGGCCATATTTAACCAGTACTAATGCAAAGAGCGTAGCTATTGCAAACCAAATGGAACATGAGATCGCAAGACTGAACCTGCTGCCGGACGGCGGCAAGGATGTCAGCGTCCACCCAACAAATCTCTCTATGAATCTTCTCCATCAGCGGCTCGACCATCAAGAACGACGCCTCTGCCAAGCCACACAAAAACATAACCAATGATAAAATCCTGAACAGCGAAGTTCGAAAGAGCACATTGCAATTACATGTAAACAACAAATAGATGGAGCTAATATCAATTTCAGGAATATTTTTGCAACAAAGTCTAGTCATGCACAACACTGCCAAATATAAGATGCTTATGGCGTCTAGCGACTCATGCACTTTGATCAAACAGAGACAAAATTGCAAGGCGGAAGATGAAGTGATGACTGCAAACTTAACCAAAAGGTTTACTGCAGAAAGAGGAGCGAGACAGATATATGCTGAATAAGTGAATCTGGTATTTCATACATTACACAACAATATCTAATAACTCATGCTGCCTAATTAATCACATTGTCAATTTAAGGTACTGCATGCCTTTCTTTTGCTTCATATGAACTGACCAGCTCCACACAAAAAAAGGAAAACTCAACACAAACATTAGACTTGGTAAGCCACAACCCATGCCTAAATGATAAATATTAAATTAGAAAATGTACATGGAAAGGCATAAATAAAGGAATGAGAAAAGAAAAGCACCTGCAATAGGACCGTTGACAAAAATCATAACTATCGAGACAACCACAACAACGACAGATCCCAGCAGTCCGACAGTCAAGAGCATGAGCAGACGACAACCATCAACAGAAAAATGTTGGATCCAACAGCAAACCCTAACCCATCCCTACACAGAGCAAAAGCAATAGAACAATAAAATGCCTAGATGTGCAGCAGGACATCCAACAGATGCATATAGTACCAACTCACAGCAAACATCCTATTAGCTGTCAGGCTCAAAGGTTCTAAACATGTCTTATATATTCTAAACCTTTACCTGATATGATCCACCATATGGTGCTGCAAATACTAAAAAACATATTAATAAATGATTTGTACATCATGATTACTACATAGTTACTAAATTCTTAAATTTGTCTCCATTTCTAATTAGAATATGATACTACTCTGATATACCTCCTGATTGTGATGATACTGAAAACTAAACTAAAGGATATGCAGAAGAAGCCAAATAATAAAACCATGGTGATTACCATAGGGAGAAGGCACTTCGACCCTGTAATCTTAAATATTGGGATGAAGAGGCTAAACTAAAGTATTTCTGCGTAATTAGTTGCCACCAAGAAGAGGCTAAATCACACGGCCCTAACCAAACCATGTTCCGGCCGCAATCAGATCAAGCAATCTCTAACAAAGAATGTACGCAAGCAGCACCATGACGGGAATCAGTGTAATCTCTCTAGGGGTGCTATAACTGCTACTCTGCCTCTGTTTTCAGCAAATGGAGCTAAGATATTTTCAGCAAATGGAGCTAAGATATTTTCTGTCCATGCCTAGAGAGGTTAGTGGAGGGGATGTGGCGATGGCGAGGGGCAAGCTCAGCCACTTCCGGAAGTTGGATCAATTTCTAGACAATTTATATTGACATGACCATATACGTATTACAACTTCACAGAAAATTTATTCAGAATAAATATTGGTTCACATAAGGTCCTTTCAGGCTGTTAAGTTGACTATGGGCAGGGTTGAGAGTTGACACTTGAGACTACACGCACCAAAATAACATCAAAACTGTGCTTACTTTTCACTGGTTTCTGTCAGGCCTGATATGGCGTACTCTGCAAACATTTGCAATAAAACACCTGGGGGCAATTCAGAAGCTTTGTCATAGCTGAGAGACACATCAAAGTCCTTAGTATATTTGATGGACCTGAACAACTGTAGACAACAGACAAATAAAAAGCTTGCTCAGATATATATTTTCAAACAACGGGCAAAGTTTGTCGACAAGTAAGAGATTGACTAATATCCTTCTTAACCTTTATTGGCATCTTTTTCATCCTTGGAACCAGTACTTGATCAGTACTTTCATCTTTGACAAAATCTGGGCCATCTATTTCAAACACGAAACCATAAGTAGAACTGTCAATCATCCCCAACTTGCGGTTCAACTTAATCCCATCACTTAGATTAGCAGCATGTCGTGAGGCGCCAAGAACAATTGCTTCATCAGCATCAAGGTGCTTATCTAGCTCACTCCATCCCAGGAATTCCTGCAGCTTAGCCTGGAACAGTGGAATACAAATGTGCCTCGTGAGTCAAAATGTGAAAAATAAAAAAAACAATGAGATTCAAGATAATAATAAATGGTACAGATAGATAAGGCATGTAACTCTATTCCATAAGTAAATGAAGTCCTCTGTATGACTAACAACAGTTTATAAACTCCATCCCAAATACTGAATTCTGTTCACGATGAAACCTTCTTACGAGAGAAAAGGTGTAACAAGAAGCAGGCAATCACATGCACCCAAGTTCTAAAATCAGTTTAGTTTATATGAGCATACACAGAAAGTTTCAGAAATTCAACAATGCAACAGTCCTGCATTTCATTACAGCCCCTCAATGGCAAGTCAAGTATAAGTCTTGAATGAGGGAGTAATAATCACCTGCAGTTTCGGTACCCTGGTAGCTCCTCGAATTAGCTCTACAGCATATACGTCACCAATTTTCATGCCTGAATGCGTGAGCACATCTTTGATTGGAGACAGAGCCTGCTCCCATAAATATGCACAAAGCTCTTCAAATTTTTCACGTGTTATGCTGCTTCTGTAATAAACAACATGTCGGTCAGCATGTAAAACCTTGATTTTTTTTCCTAACCATGATTTAGGATTAAAGGTGCGCTCTATGCTGAGAAAAACTGAAGGAAAGCTGAAAGCATGAGCTGGGGTAAAAGATCAATAATCACAGAACAAAGCAGTAAGGAATAAGGACATCAATGGCCAATGGGTCTACGGAAAATACCAACAATGGCATGTTAAGAAGCCGGTATAATCTTGCAAGTTCCACATAATCATGAATATGCAATGAAAATGGATGCAGAACTTCAATGTAGCAGAAACTATCCACAAGAGATATGCAAAAGCAGTACCAAAACACATTTTATTCAATTGATACTGCATATACGCACTTTAAAGGAGACAAAGAAATCAACTTGATCTATCAAAGGTCAGACCATTTGGCAAATATGAAATAATAGGGCCTGTCATCCATGCTACTCCAGATTATGTTTGGTTACAAGCAAGAGGTCCATGTGTTCAGAATCGATCCAGGACATAAGATGGATCTTTTAAGTTTCATATAAAAAGGTCATCCAAAGATTATGCATGTACCAAAGGACACACCTGAAATCGGTATCATTATAGAGAGATTCAACTGAGATTGGAGCAGGGGTATATGCGCTCAGAATTTCTTTGGTGCGCTTGACTTGCTTCTTCAACTTAGCCATTGCTTTAGGAGACTGACAGATGTATGCTTATTAAATTGATCTGCGGAATAGTTTACCAAACGCATTTCCATTTCAAGGCCTCCCAGTTTGGAGTTCCATCTGACATCCTTAACGTGCGGAGGAATTAGCTAAAAGCATTAGCACTAGATGCCTATTCAAGATAGCGGCTAAAATTTCATGTTTTTTCAGATCTACAGTCATCTAGCATGTGAAAGCAGTAGTAACAACTTTTTCTTCAGAGATCTTACAAACAGACATATGAGTTTAAGCAGAACTGAACAGCTAAAGGAGCTGGAGAGGTGAGAATTTTACCTGGAACTCGTTGACACACACCATCTTCCCGAACTCCTTGGCGCTGTAGGACGAACTGCAGCGCGGCCCCGGCGTGTTCGTTGACGAGCGCCAGGACGTTGAACCCGGCGAGCTGGGCCGCCTGCGTGAGGGCCCGGCGCTCGGCCTGGCCGAAATAGGGCGGCACGGCGACGACGGCGTCACGCACGGAAGGCCAACGTGCGCATCGGCGATCCCCGAGGCATAGTGGAGCACCATGGCGATGGTCTCGTCGACGGTGTTGGACCTGGCCGTCGTCGGCGCGGACGGCATCGGTGCCACGGGCGTCGTGGACGAGGTCACAACGGAGGAAGAGCGAGTCGGCGATGGCCCGCGCGTAGAGGATGGACTTGGCGAGGAGGTCGCGCACGCGGGAGAATACCTTGGTCGGGCGGCGCGCGGTGATGCCGACCGTAAATGTAGCGGGGCTGGCGAGACGGGCAGCGGGACGGACGGGGCGGGGCTGGCGAGGCCGCGGGGCATCGGCCACTGCGAGCGGGACGGGCGAGGCGGGACGGCGGGGTCGTGGTCATCGGCCACGGCCACGGCGAGCGGGGCGGCGGGGCGGGGTGGGCGAGGCGGCGGGGCGGGGCAGGGCGGGCGAGGCGGCGGGGCGGGGCAGGGCGGGCGAGGGAGTGCGGGGAGAGGAGGCGGCTAGGGTTCACCACGCGAGCCGGCCCTTTTATACCCCCACCACGCGAAATGACCAAAATGCCCTGGTGGGGGCATGGTATTTACATTCTGTTGCCATTACTATTTATTCCAGCAGTGTTTTTTTCCAGATCCAACGGCCCAGATTTATCCAAACGTCGATCCAACGGACGAAAACGCATCAAGGGACCCGATCCAACGGCCCAGAATCGCTGATCTCTGTGGAGCCTTGTAGGAACATCCTTCTCTTATCTCTTGATGTTCCATGCCTTGTAGGAACATCCTTCTCTTATCTCTTGAATCCAAACGTCGATCCAACTGACGAAAACGCATCAAGGGACCCGATCCAACGGCCCAGAATCGCTGATCTTTGTGGAGCCTTGTAGGAACATCCTTCTCTTATCTCTTATGTTCCATGCCTATTAAGGGCATCTCCAACGTTGACTCTCAAACCGCCCGCATACGTCTGGACCGTGTGTTGCGCTATCTAACGCGGGCCTGTATTGGTCCGAACGCATTTTATCTAAAAACAACGTCGGATAGCATCCATGTAGGACTTCAACACCCCTGGCCCACTAAATCCCCACCTCGGTCCTATTTTCTTCCATTTCGCTCCTTCTCCCCCCTTACTTTGCATCTTCACTGATGTAGGGTGGAAACCCTAAGGCCGATCTTTCACGAAATGGAGAGAATCCTACAAAAAACACGAGGGAAAGACACTCAAATCAACGAGAACAATCACACATGTGCTAGATCCATGAATATAAAGAGTGATACAAGATCGAAACACAACAAATGACGATATAAGAGACGGTAGTTCTTCTCCGTGAGGAGATCTTGAGGAGTCTTCCCGTTAGGGGTCTTGAATCCACTTGGGGGATCTTCTCCGTAGAGGCCGCGGTCTCTGAAGGAGAAAGTATCAAGTGGATGAGCAAAGCTCTATCTCCAAAATGAGCTATAACATTGTCGACCCTAGAAAGAGGAAGGAGGAGGAGTATATATAGTCTAGGGTCACGAAAGGGTACATGGGCCTCGGTCCAACACGTTATGCACAGACAGGCGTTGGTCGTCCGACAGCTACCGGACGTCCGGTGGCTCGTGAGGGTCCGGTCGTCCGGCTGGTGTCGGACGTCCGGCGTTTTGGCTCTGATCAGGTGGCGTCGGATTTCTGATGGACGTCGGACGTCCAGAGGCTTCAGACTTCCGATAATTTCCATTTTGTTGTGTGACACCGGTCGTCCGGAGGGGCTCGGTCGTCCGGGCGCTGGGAGGTGTCGGACGTCCAGTCGCTGGAGTCCTCGTTGGCTGGTCCTTGGGTTGTCTAGTTGACGCTCCACGCGTCGAACATCCGGTCCAGGCCGGTCGTCCGGTGGCTGTAGGCTCCTGGCAACTCCTTCTCTTGGTCCTTGTACTTGGCGTCCTCGCGAGCTCATCCATTGGATGTAGTTGTCGCGTTGCTTCCCTCTAAGTACTTGATCACACATACGGTTTCCTCTTGAGGTAGTAGCCATGTCTCACATGTAGAAAGTGGTAGTTCGGAGAGGAGCGAGTTCACCTTAGTTTCGATAGACTTTGCTCGAGCTATTGTCATTGGTCCAAGTGGTGTCGTGGGAGACGTAGGTAGGTCCATGGGGATGACCATGGGATGCTCCGCATCATCTTTCCCCCTTGAGAAAGATCCGACCTCGGATCAAAAGCCTCATCACCATGGTATGGAGAGAGATCCTTGACACTGAAAATGTCACTCACGAAGTACTTATCTCGTGGTAGGTCGATCTTGTACGCATTGTTGTTGTAGCGCTCGAGCACCTTGAATGGTCCGTCAGCTCATGGTCGTAGCTCGGACTTGCGTTCATTGGGGAAGCGTTCCTTGTGAAGGTGCATCCATACAAGATCTCCAATGTTTTATATCATGGGTTGCTTGTTGATGTTGAGCTTGGTCGCGAGTCATTGAACTTGGTGCTCAATGGTGTGCCTTGTATCTTCATGCATCTTCTTGAGGTAGCTCACGGGTGCACTTGCATCCATGTTGATTCGCTCTTGTAGTGGTAGAGGTAGAATGTCCAATGGGGACAACGGGTTGAAGCCGTAGATGACCTCGAAGGGGGACTTGCCAGTAGTAGTCTCCTACGCGGTTGTAGGCATACTCGGCGATGGGTATGCACTCCTCCCACTCCTTGATGTTCTTCTTGATCAACACGCATAGGAGAGTGGAGAGCGTCCGGTTCGTGATCAACACGCATAGGAGAGTGGAGAGCATTATCTCCGCCCTCATGACTTGGGGATACATAGTTTGTTAGCTCTCATAAGATAATCATCTTTGATGTAATAACGTTCCCAAGATGTATGCATCAAACATTTGGCATATGTGATAGCAAAAGTAGGATCATGCGCATACAAGTCTTTTATGTGCTCAAAGCCAATGACATTCAATTCAAGTTGGGTAACAAGCATGCATCTATGGGAAAGCACATCCGCCACGACATTCTCTTTGCCTTTGATATACTTGCTGACATAAGGAAAAGACTCAATGAATTCACACCACTTAGCATGACGCTTGTTCAACTTAGTTTGACACTTAAGATACTTAAGTGTTTCATGATCCGTGTGAAGAATGAACTCATGAGGGCGGAGATAATGCTCCCAAACATGCAAGACTCTCACTAAAGCATATAGCTCTTTGTCATAGATGGGGTAGTTAAGGAAAGTTTTTCACTAAAGTAAGCTATGGGGCGCTTCTCTTGCATTAACACACCTCCTATGCCATAACCGCTAGCATCGCAATGGATCTCAAAAGGTTTATTAAAGTTGGGTAATGCAAGCAAAGGGGCATGTGTAAGCAAATTCTTAAGCTCATTGAATGCGGTATCTTGTTGTGGTCCCCAAATAAATGGTTCGTTTTTCTTACTCAAGGCATGCAAAGGTAAAGCAATGGTGCTAAAATCCTTCACAAAACGACGATAAAATCCGGCTAAGCCAAGAAAACTACACACTTGTTTCAAGTTTGTTGGTTGGGGCCAAATTTTAATAGCTTCAATCTTAGATTCATCTACGTGAACACCCTTAGAATACACAACGAAACCCAAGAAAACAAGCTTATCAACACCAAAAAGGCATTTGTCCATATTAGCATAAAGGCGCTCTTTTCTAAGAGTTTGCAAAATGGTTCTAAGATGGGTCACATGATCTTTGATAGATTTGCTAAAAACAAGAATATCATCAAAATAGACCACAACAAATACACCAATGTAAGGGCGAAGAACAAAATGCATCACATGCATAAAGGTGTCGGGTGCTTCGAATAAGCCCATAGGCATGACTAACCATTCATACAAGCCAAACTTGGTTTTGAAAGCGGTTTTCCATTCATCACCTTCTTGGATGTGTATTTGATAGTAGCCACTTTTAAGATAAATTTTAGAGAAAATTGTGGCTCCACTAAGTTCGTCTAGCATGTCATCAAGGCGTGGACTGGGGTAGCGACAATGAACAGTGATAGCATTGATAGGACGACAATTAGAACACATGCGATATGTACCATCTTTCTTTGGAACAAGGATTACCGGGACAAAACATGGGCTCAAGCTTTCTCGTACATGGACGTTGTCGATGAGTTGTTGAAGTTGCCGTTGGATCTCCCTAGTTTCCTCGGGGTTGACGCGGTATGGATCCTTGTTAGGAAGAGGTGCTCCGGGGATGAGGTCGTTACGGTGTTTGATGCCTCGAAGAGGAGGTAGACCCGGAGGTAGCTCGTCGGGGAATACATATTTGAATTCCTGCAATAGAGAAGACAACACTAAAGGTAGATTGTGAGAGGTGTTAGTCCTTGCCACTTCATCCTTGCACAAAAGGACATAGTGCATAACACTTGATGGGTTCTCACACACTTCTCTCATCTCACTTTTGGTAGCGAATAGAACTAAGTTTTTCTTGTCATTCATCATGGAGGCACTCAATTTGGGCTTGTGGAACTCACTCTCTTTTTGGTGGTTCGCTCTCTCATTATTCTCTCCATGATGGGTGGTTGCTTGCTTGTCGGTGATCACTTGGCTTGGTGACATAGGTCATAGCACATACTCCTTTCCCTTCATCTTGAAGCTATAGTGATTGGTTCGCCCGTTGTGGGTGACGCCACGATCAAATTGCCAAGGTCGTCCAAGTAGTAGATGGTAAACGGACATAGGAACCACATCACACTCCAAAGTGTCTTCATATGCTCCAATCTTGAAGGAGACTTGAATGGTGCCGGAGTTGCTAAGCCATTGGACCTTGTAGGAGCAAGGGTGCTTCATCCTGACCAATTGTAGCTTGGAGCATAGTTCTTCACTAGCCAAGTTGTGGCAACTTCCTCCATCGATGATGACCTTCACGGACCATCCCTGTGTGGAAGATATGGCATCTTTGGTCTTCATCTTGTTGGTGTTGAAGTGTCAAGACCTTGGAGACAACGAGAGTGGGGCTCAAATCATTGTCGCAAAAGACTTGGTCATCTTCATCTTCACTCACTTTCCGGTGCATGGCCATGTATTCAAGCACGCCCGTTTCCTCTTCACCCATGGAGTCGTATGTGCCATCATCGTTGAGGATCATGGTGCGCTTATTGGTACGCTCGAAGGATTTGTGGCCTCGGCCGCTGCATGTGAAGCATTTGATGGAACTTGTCTTGATGGTCTCACCATGGAGTCGTTGAAGCTTGGTTGGAGGAGTCATAGTTCTTGGAAGAGTATTTGGCATACTGGAAGTCATCTTGCACTTGTCGCTCTGCCTTGGTGGCTTGATGCACTAGCTCGATGAGGTTGGAGTAAGGTTGGAAGTCGGCGATCTTCTTGATAGGGCGATTGAGTCCATTGAAGAAACGTGCCATAGTTTGCTCATCATCTTTCATGACATTTGCTCGAATCATGGCAATCTCCATTTCCTTGTAGTGTTCTTCAACGCTCTTTGTTCCTTGGTTGAGGAGTTGTAGTATCTTGAAGAGGTCGCAGTTATAGTATGTTGGCACAAAAAGCACTCTCATGACTTCCTTCATTTGATCTCAAGTTTGTGATGGGTGGTTCACCTCTTGCCTCTCGGCGCTCAATGATTTGCTCCCACCAAATGAGGACATAGTCTTGGAACTCAAGGGATGTCATGGAGATCTTCTTCTCTTCTTCATAGTTGTGCAAACAAAAGATCTTATCAACCTTCAATGCCCATGAAAGATACTCTTCGGGATCATTGCTTCCGGAAAACTTGGGCATGATGAACTTGAGTTTGCGGTAGCGTTGCTCTTCATTGTGTTGGGGTCGAGGGTGATGACGCCCTTAACGAGGAGGGTTGTCAACCTCAAGTTTCTCCTGGCGTGGAGGATTGCCATTGTCTTGTTTCTCTTGGCGAACTTGTGGTTCTTGTCGGGCTTGTTGTGCTTGTCTAGCTTGTGGAGGAGCTTGTGGAACTTGACGGTGCAATCGTGCTTGATAGTTCCTCTCTTGAACTTCATTGCGAAGTGCTTCTTCTTTCTCACGCGGATGTCGATTGCGTGCGGAGACGGCGCAACTTGTGTCTCGGAGGGCATGTTGCGCCTCAAGTGCTTCAGTTTCACGCCATTGTTGTCATTGATGTTGTGCCTCAGCATCTTGTTTGTCTTGGTGTTGGTGCGCTCGCTCTTCCTCTTGGTGGCGCAAGCGTTGCCTTTCTTGTGCTTGCTCAAGGGTACACTACAAAAAAAAGACACAACCGTGACATTTTGGGCCGAACGAAATTTTTTTCCTGTCATGCTTATGACACTTCTATGACGATAATTGTGACAAAACCCGGTATCATCATAGATGTGGTGGGCTCCTACTTCTATGACAAAAAATCATGATAGAAAATGGACTTTTCGTCCTGGGCGGGCCGGAGACACAGCTGTATGACATTCTTTGGGCCGTCCATGACGGAAAAAACCATGGTAGAAGCGAGGGCGAGGAAAATATCGGGGAGTTCCTGGTTACGGTGGGTGGTCGGGGCCGAGCGATGCACGGAGGGATTGCGCATTTCTCTCGTACGCGTACGCGCGTGGGTGTGAGGCGTTGGGCTCTAACCGAACCCAAGTGAGGCATTCGCCTGCTGAACCCGAGCGATTGCACTTCAGGCTATGCATTACTAAACCCGAGCGATCGATCGATCCCTAGCTGTTAACTGAACCTGATCGAGCGATTCCTTCGCTACTGCTGCTAACTGAAGCTGATCGAACCTCTGCCTCTTGATGAACAGTGAGCGTTGTTGGGGGTTGGATGAACAGTTCCCTATGGGGGTTGGATGGACAGGACCCCATGGTAGTAGAGGTCGTTGCCGCTGGATGAACAGGACCCCGATCGAGCCGGTTGGGGGTGGATGAACAGGACCCCGTGGAGGGCTGGATGAACAGTAGCCCGTGGAGGGGTGGTTGAAAAGTAGCCGGTGGAGGCTAGATGAACAGGAGCCCCGTGGATGAACAGTAGCTGGTGGAGGCAGGAGGGAGACACCGTGGATGAATAATACGTCTCCAACGTATCTATAATTTATGAAGTATTCATGGCGTTTTATTATCATTCTTGGATGTTTTACAATCATTTTATAGCAACTTTATATCATTTTTTGGGACTAACCTATTGACCTAGTGCCTAGTGCCAGTTGTTGTTTTTTGTTTGTTTTTTACATCGCAGAAAATCAATATCAAACAGAGTCCAAACACCACGAAACTTTTTGAAGATTTTTTGTGGACCAGAACACCCAGGATGGGCCAGAGCAGCACCTAGGGGGTGCCCGAGGGAGGCACAACCTACCAGGGCGCGCCTGGGGGGTCAGGCGTGCCCAGGTGCGTTGTGCCCACCTTGGTGGCCTCCCGCACCCCCTCTTTACCCTATAAATTCCCAAATATTCCGAAAACCCTTGGGGTAACCCTAGATCAGAAGTTCCGCTGCCGCAAGGCTCTGTAGCCACCGAAAACCAATCTAGACCCTGTTCTGGCACTCTGTCGGAGGGGAGAATCATCACTAGTGGCCATCTTCATCATCCCGGCAGCCACCACGATGAGGAGGGAGTAGTCCACCCTCGAGGCTGTGGGTTTGTACCAGTAGCTATGTGTTTAATCTCTCTCTCTCTCTCTCGTATTCTTGAGATGTCACGATCTTAATGTATCGCGGGCTTTCTTAATATAGTTGGATCAAATGGTGTTTTCCCCTCTCTATCTTGTTGTGATGAATTGAGTTTTTCCCTTTGATATTTCGTTTTTATCGGATTGAATACTTTTATGGATTCGAGAACACTTGATATATGTCTTGTAATTGAATACTCGTGGTGACAATGGGGTATCGTATTGATTCACTTGATATATGTTTTGGCACTCAACTCGCGGATTCCCGAGGTGACATTGGGATAATCTATGCATAGGGGTTGATGCACGTTCTTTTCTTTGTTTCTCCGGTAGAAATTTTGGGGCACTCTTTGAAGTTCTTTGTGTTGGATATTGAGTATTATGAATATGAATTTTCTTTGGTGTTATTTTAGTATGAACTCTATGATAGATCGAACGGAAAGAATAGCTTGGTGTTATTTTAGTACGAACTCTTGAATGGATCAAACAGAAAGAATAGCTTTGAGGTGGTTTCGTACCCTACAAACAATTTATTCTTATGTTCTCCGCTAGATAGGAATTTTGGAGTGATTCTTCATCACACTTTGAGGGGTGGTTATATGATCCAATTATATTAGCATTGTTGAGAGATTGCACTAGCGAATGTACGGACCCTAGGCCTCATTTTCAAGCATTGCAATACCGTTTTTGTGCCCGTTTACTATTTTCTACCTTGCTGTTTTTATTTATTTAGATTATAAAAATATATTTCTACCATCCATATTACACTTTTATCATCATCTCTTCGCCGAACTAGTGCACCTATACAATTTGCCATTGTATTTGGTGTGTTGGGGACACAAGAGATTTCTTGTATTTGGTTGCAGGGTGGTTTGAGAGAGACCATCTTCATCCTACATCTCCCACGGATTGATAAACCTTAGGTCATTCACTTGAGGGAAAATTGCTACTGTCCTACAAAACTCTGCACTTGGAGGCCCAACACGTGTCTACAAGAATAAAGTTGCGTAGTAGACATCAAGCTCTTTTCTGGCACCATTCCCGGGGAGGTGATGTCGCTTAAAGCTACGTCGGTATTTCCCCAAAGAGGAAGGGATGATGCAGCACATCGGTGGTAGGTATTTCCCTCAGATATGAAACCAAGGTTGTCGAACCAGTAGGAGAACCAAGCGACACAACGTAAATAGCCTCTGCACACATATAACAAATCCTCGCAACCCGACGTGTTAAAGGGGTTGTCAATCCTTTTCGGGTAAAGGTGCCAGAAATTGGTGTGTGCCGGGAAAAAGTTGTAATTGATTGAATAAATAGATCGCAAATAAAATAAAGTGCAGCAAAGTATTTTTGGGTTTTTAGATTAATAGATCTGAAAATAAAAGCAAATAAAAGTAGACCGCAAAGGCAAATAATACGAGAAAGAGACCCTGGGGCCGTAGGTTTCACTAGTGGCTTCTCTCGAGAAAAATAGCAAAGGGTGGGTGAACAAATTACTGTTGGGAAATTGATAGAACTTCAAATACTCATGACGATATCTAGGCAATAATCATTACATAGGCATCACGTCCAAGATTACTAGACCGACACCTTCCCGCATCTACTACTATTACTCCACACATCGACTGCTATCCAGCATGCATCTAGTGTATTAAGTTCATGGAGAAACGGAGTAATGCAATAAGAATGATGACATGATGTAGACAAGATCTATCTATGTAGAGATAGACCCCATCGTTTTATCCTTAATAGCAACGATACATACGTGTCAGTTCCCCTTTTGTCACTGGGATCAAGCATTGTAAGATCGAACCCACTACAAAGCACCTCTTCCCATTGCAAGATAAATAGATCAAGTTGGCCAAACAAAACCCAAATATCAAAGAAGAAATATGAGGCTATAAGCAACCATGCATAAAAGAGATGAAATAAACTCAAATACTTTTATGGATATAAAAAGATAGATCTGATCATAAACTCAAAGTTCACCGATCCCCACAAACACACCGCAAAAGAGTTACATCATATGGATCTCCAAGAGACCATTGTATTGAGAATCCATAGAGAGAGGAAGCCATCTAGCTACTAACTACAGACCCGAAGGTATACAAAGAACTACTCATGCATCATCGGAGAGGCACCAATGGAGGTGGTGAACCCCATCTGAGATGGTGTCTAGATTGGATCTGGTGGTTCTGGACTCTGTGGCGGATGGATGAATATTTCGTCGACTCCCCTAGGGTTTTGGGAATATTTGGGTATTTATAGAGCAAAGAGGCGGTCTTGGGGGCACCCAAGGTGGGCACAACCCACCAGGGCGCGCCTGGGCCTCCTGGTACAACCCACCAGGGATGCGTCTAGGCCTCCTGGCTCCCCCTGGTGGGTTGTGCCTCCCTCAAGACACCCCCAGGCGCAGCCAGGGCCCGTTGTGTTCCTTTTGGCCCATAAAAATTCTCCATGAAGTTTCGTGGCATTTGGACTCCGTTTGATATTGATTTTCTGTGATGTAAAAAACATGGGAAAAACAACAATTGGCACTTGGCACTATGTCAATAGGTTAGTACCAAAAAATGATATAAAATGACTATAAAATGATTATAAAACATCCAAGATTGATAATATAACAGCATGGAACAATCAAAAATTATAGATACGTTGGAGACGTATCAGCATCCCCAAGCTTAAGTCCTACTCGTCCTCGAATAGGGAAGTGATAAAAACATAATTTTTGATGTGGAATGCTGCCTAACATGTCATATCATATTTCTTCTTTTTTTTAGCATGGACATTTGGACTTTTATATTGTTCAAAGCAATAGTCTAGTTTTGACATGATAATTTAAATACTCAAGCATATCAACAAGTAACCATGTCTTTCAAAATATCAATGCTAAAATAAGCTATCCCTAGCCCATCATGCTCAACCATTGACCCATTCATGAAACACACTCGCATATTAGCTACATCCAATACTCAAGTACGATCATATTGCCTCCTAGTTGGTGCTTTTATAAGAGAAGATGGAGACTCAAATTCAAAACAAAAATTGCATAAAGTAAAAGAAAGGCCCTTCGCAGAGGGAAGTAGGGATTTGTAGAGGTGCGAGAGCTCAAAGCGAAAAACTTAGAGATAAAAACATTTTGGGAGGTGTATCCATCCCACCAACGAAAACAACTTAGAGTTCCCAATACTTTCCATGCTTAGATATATCATAGGCGGTTCCCAAACAAAAAATAAAGTTTATTCCTTTTTCCACTATACTTTCACTTTCCATGGCTATTCGTATCCACAGTTGCCTTCCATACCAACACTTCCCAAAGAATTTATTATTTGACAACATAAAGTAAATTCATTTTTTCATTTCGAGATTGGGCATCCCTAATACCTTTGCCTTACTCTCGTGCAATGACAAGTGAATAAACACTCATCTTGAGAATAACACATCTAGCATGGAAAATATTAGCCACCCCTCACCACTCCGCGAGCGAAACAAACACACAAAAGAGAAGTTTATTTTTGAAAATTAGAGATACATATGCAAATTTTCTTAGAACGTAAAAAGAATACCGCATATAGGTAGATATAGTGGACTCATGTGGCAAAACTAGTTTAAAGGTTTTTGGATGCACAAGCAGTGATCATATTTAGTGCAAAATGAAGGCTAGCAAAAGATTGAGAAGCGACCAACCAAGAAACGAATAATCTCATAAGCGAGCATTAAGCATAACTAACACCGAAAATGCACCATAAGTAGGATATAATTTCATTGCATAACTATTGACTTTCGTGCTTGCATAGGGAATCACAAACCTTAACACCAATATTCTTACTAAAACATAATTACTCATCAAGATGACTCACATATCACATCATCATATCTCAAAACTATTACTAAGAATCAAGTTTATTTTGTCCAATAATCTTCATGAAAGTTTTTATTATATCCTTCTTGGATATCTATCACTTTGGGACTAATTTTCATATGTTGCTTTTGACAAGCTCAAACAAATATAAGTGAAGATCATGAGCATAATATTTCTTTCTCTCAAATTAATCTAAGTGGAGCAAGAGAGAATTTCTTCAAAAATACTAAGCACACCATGCTCAAAAAGATATAAGTGAAGCACTAGAGCAAGTCCATAGCTCATGAAATTTTTTAAGTGAAGCATAGAGAGCAACTCTAACAAGTCATGACATAATCCTGGCTGTCTCAAATAGGTGTGTCCAGCAAGGAATCACACAAAACAAAACAAGCAAAGACTCATGTCATACAAGACGCTCCAAGCAAAACACACAGTATGTGACGAATAAAAATATAGCTTCGAGTAAAATACCAATGGTCATTAGAAAAAAGAGGGGATGCCACTCGGGGGCACTGATACGTCTCCGTCGTATCTATAATTTTTGATTGTTCCATGCCAATATTATACAACTTTCATATACTTTTTGGCAACTTTTTATACTATTTTTGGGACTAACATATTGATCCAGTGCCCAGTGCAAGTTCCTGTTTGTTGCATGTTTTATGTTTCACAGAATATCCATATCAAAAGGAATACAAAAGGGATAAAAATGGACGGAGCTTATTTTTGGAATATTTGGAAAATTTCGGAAGAAAAATCCACGCGAGACGGTGCCCGAGGTGGCCACGAGGTAGGGGGCACGCCCCTGACCCTCGTGGGCCACCCGTAAGGCGGTTGATGCCCTTCTTCGGCCACAAGAAAGCTAATTTTTGGTAAAAAAAAACACGACGACGGTTTCAGGCCAATCGGAGTCACGGATCTCCATATATATACGAAATGGTGAAAGGGCAGCAGAAGAGAACGCATAAACAGAGAGAGACAGAGAGACAGATCCAATCTCAGAGGGGCTCTCACCCCTCCCATGCCATGGAGGCCAAGGACCAGAGGGCAAACTCTTCTCCCATCTAGGGAGGAGGTCAAGGAAGAAGAAGACGAAGAGGCCCCCCTCTCCCCTTCTCTTCCGGTGGCGCCGAAACGCTACCGTGGCCATCATCATCATCACCGCAATCTACACCAACACCTCCGCCATCTTCACCAACATCTCCATCACCTTCCCCCCTCTATCTACAGCGGTCCACTCTCCCGCAACCCTCTATACCATCTACTTGAACATGGTGCTTTATTCTTCATATTATTATCCAATGATGTGTTGCCATCCTATGATGTCTGAGTAGATTTTCATTGTCCTATCGGTGGTTGATGAATTGCTATGATTGATTTAATTTGCTTGTGGTTATGTTGCTGTCCTTTGGTGCCCATAATATGAGTGCGCGCATGGATCACACCCTAGGGTTAGTTATATGTTGATAGGACTATGTATTGGAGGGCAAGAGTGATAGAAGCTTCAACCTAGCATAGACATTGATGCATACGGGATTGAAGGGGGGCCAATATATCTTAATGCTATGGTTGGGTTTTACCTTAATGAAGGTTAGTAGTTGCGGATGCTTGCTAATAGTTCCAATCATAAGTGCATATAATTCTAAGTCAGGGATGATATGCTAGCAGTGGCCTCTCCCACATAATACTTGCTATCGGTCTAGTAAAGTAGTCAATTGCTTAAGGGGCAATTTCGCAACTCCTACCACCACTTCTCCACACTCGCTATATTTACTTTATTGCTTCTTTACTTATAACAGCCCCTACTTTTTATTTACGTAATCTTTATTATCTTGCAAACCTATCCAACAAGACCTATAAAGTACTTCTAGTTTCATACTTGTTCTAGGTAAAGCGAACGTCAAGCGTGCGTAGAGTTGTATCGGTGGTCGATAGAACTTGAGGGAATATTTGTTCTGCCTTTAGCTCCTCGTTGGGTTCGACACTCTTACTTATCAAAAACTATTGCGATCCCCTATACTTGTGGGTTATCAAGACCTTTTTCTGGCACCGTTGCCGGGGAGCAATAGCGTGGGGTGAATATTCTCGTGTGTGCTTGTTTGCTTTATCACTAAGTAATTTTTATTTGTTGTTCTTAGTTATTTTCTATCTTTAGTTATGGGTAGGAAACGCAAAATACCAAAAAAATTAGTTGTACCTGCTAAACCAATGGTTGAAGAACCACTCAAAATCTATCACACTGCTGAAGCTTATTACTTGGATCATCTTCGATCCCTATGTGCTCGTGCTGAAACCCCAACTAGCTTAGTTGAGGGCAAATCCTTAGATGAGCATGCTTGTTATGTGCGACACCGAATATCTGAAAAGGGAAAAAATTTACTGGGTCAAATTCATCGTTTGCAATGCTATGCTTGGAATTTATGCGAAATATATGATATTACTTGTTGTTCTAAAAACCCTAAGAAACACCTTCCCTATCAATGTGAGTTTAGTGATAATGGAATTGTATCTTCGTATGCTAAGGGTGTTTATAGTTACTATGATGTTCAACAAATTAAAGAATTTGTTGCTTCTAAGGGTGCTTATGAAATTGCTTCTTTGATTGAAACGTATGATGCTACTTTTTACAAATCTGAAAATTTTGCCATACTTAAATATTGCTATGATAATTATGCTTCTAATGCCTATGTTGAACCATATATTGAGGACTACCCCGCTGTCCAAGAAGAGACTAATATTTTGCAGGAGACTATGGAAGAAGAAATTGATGAAACTGTGAGCTCATTGGATGAAAAAGATGAGGAGGAGAGCGAAGAACAAAAGGAGGAAGAGCGTATTAGCTGCCCATGCCCACCTTCTAATGAGAGTAACTCTTCAACTCATACATTGTTTAATTTCCCTTCATGCTTACCGAAGCATGATTGCTATGATGATTGTTATGATCCCTTTGATTCTCTTGAAATATTCATTTTTGATGATGCTTGCTATGCTTGTGGCCAAGATGCCAATATGAATTATGTTTATGGAGATGAACTTGCTATAGTTCCTTATGTTAAACATGAAATTGTTGCTATTGCATCCACGCATGATAGTCCTATTATCTTTTTGAATTCTCCCAACTACATTATATCAGAGAAGTTTGCACTTATTAAGGATTATATTGATGGATTGCGTCTTACTATTACACATGATGATTTTAATGAATATAATATGCATGTGCTTGCTTCTCCTACTTGTTATTATTATGAGAGAGGAACTATATCTCCACATCTCTATGTTTCCAATACGATAAAATTGCAAGAAACTGTTTATTCTATGCATTGGCCTTTACTACGTGTGCATGAATTGTTGTTTTATGACATGCCGATGCATAGGAAGAGAGTTAGACTTCGTTGTTGCATCATATATGTTACTTTGTGCTCACTACTAAATTACAAATCATTGTTAATTAAAATTGGCTTTGATATACCTTGGGATCCGGGTGATTTTAATGGTTTTAAAGAAAGCGCTGCCAGGGAGACAACCCGGAAGTTTTAGAGAGTCATTTATTTCTGTTGAGTGCTTCATCTCTCCCTAATAATAAAGCACATATTGAGTCTCTGGGTTCACCGTCACGACGCCAGTTTTTTTCGAGACAACGGACGCCAGTTTTAATGGGAGTACACGCAACCAGGCCGGCCCAATTCATCGAGCATAGCGTTTTCTTCAAGGAATCGAGCACAGCGGTTGGACGCACAAAAGGGTCGGCCCAATTCGCAGGCTTCGAACGAAATACGAAAAATATAATTGGTACTGTAGGAATCAAACTCTAGATCTCACATTGGATGTTACTGAAGCTAACCAGCCGAGCTATCAACTAAGCACGACTAAGATGGAGCACTAAATCTAAAGTCTAATGACTACTTGCCAACCAGTTCGGAACACGACGACCAACCGAGCAACCTCATGCTCGTGTGCTGATGAGAGGATTCATATTTTTATTAAATAGTACCATCTCGCTCCTTAACATATTATTTTATAGGCAAGACCATCGTTGGGTTTAAAAACTACATGCATATACGGTGGCTATATGGCCGCTCCTGTCCTGCTCAACTGCGCCCCGTAGCCGTGTTGCATGTACATGCTGGATGATTAAAATTGATTCTTGAGATATGCATGCTGGATGATTACAAAGGGATTGTGGTTCTATTTGTTTTTTATGACGAGATAATGGTTAGCTCTAATTAAAGACATGATTATGCCTTGAATGGTTAGGTATTTCCACACACAACTACGATAAGATATACTATATATTTTAGGAGTACCATTCAATGAACGAATAAAGTAGCACATCACTTCGGGCTTGAAAAATACGGACGCGGCTAACTGGTCAGCCCACCTAATAATACTCGACTTATGGAGTATACATAAGCACTGATAATATATGCGAAACCTCGGCTGGGCCTGCATCCATGCTCAATTGTATCCGTCGTAGGCTGCATATACAATTGAATATATAGTGATACACTGAATAATCCCACCTTACTCCCGTGAATCGAATCTCACCAATTCAAATATGTCTACGTTATCCCTAGCATCAACCAGCCTCCTCAAGAATCAACAAAAGCACATGAGAAAAGCATAGGCAAAGGCGGGACAAGATCGGCGGGAGGCAAGGGTACGGAGGTGGGTCAGTGGAGGGAAAAACGCGTCTGCTATAGGAGGCGAGGACGGCGCTCGAGACGGCCGGCCAGGCGGGAGGTGGAGGCGGGGAATTGCTCGTCGGCCGACACCGCACCTATAGATGGCGGGGATGGGGACACTCCACGGTGGCGGTGCTTGGGGTTCCGACGAACGGAGGCGAAAGCCGACAGGAGAAGCTCCGCGGCGACACCCTGAAGGCCATCAGCCATGGCGGGAGCGCGGGCGGCCACTGGCGTTGTGGAGCAGGGGAGCCGGCGCGCGAGTATGTAGCCCGCCATGGCCATTGGTGCTGGGTGGTGGAGCATGGGAGCGGGGTATCCTGGCTGGCAGCGTGGGCAGGAAGACGAGCGGCCGGAGCAGGGGAGCGGTGCGGGGGGTAACGGGATAACGATGGCGATGATGGGGCAGGCGGAAGCGGCGGCATGTCTAGTATCGAGGTGGGGTGGGGGTGGGGGTTGGGAACTTGGGATGGATAACTGACGCGAAAACCGAAGAGATAAGGCGACGGGGTGAGCTCAGGGAAGACCTGATGAGTCCATACCACGCCTGGAGGACCGGCCGATTTTTTTTCTAACTACGTGCACGCAGTTTGGATGGATCGGTAAATATCTCCACTTTTTTTAGGAGTGCATACATGTGTTTGTTCTCCAAAACTATGCACACATTGCGGGATTTAGTGATATTATTATTGAAAGGAGCATGAACAAGTTAAATCACACACGAGCCAACACACATATGCTTACATGTCCTATAAAGTAAATATAAAATAAATTGTCTCCAACCGCTATTGTTCTCATTTCATACGAGTGCGTAATAAATTATTGGCGTCAAAACACAGACATTTACGTGTCATGGAAATCGAATCTTTAGTTGATCTCAATTGCGATGAAAAATCATGCATGTACGCAACAGAATATGATTGGCGCCCTTAAGAATTCTATTATTAATTGATTCATCATTTTTATCATCATCAAACTTATCCTCTACATGTCTAGCCTAATTAATGATAAATTAACGTTTGCTCACAGTAAAACACACCACTTTTTTCTCCCGTTGCAACGCATGGGTGTAGGATTGACAGTATGTCTAGAGGGGGGTGATTAGACTACTTGACCAAATAAAAACTTAACCTTTTCCCAATTTTAGTTCTTGGCAGATTTTAGCTAATTTAGGACAAGTCAAGCAATCATCACATGATTCAAGCAAGCATGCAAAGAGTATATAGGCAGCGGAAAGTAAAGCATGCAACTTGCAAGAATGTAAAGGGAAGGGTTTGGAGAATTCAAACGCAATTGGATACACGGATGTTTTTCCCGTGGTTCGGATAGGTGGTGCTATCCTACATCCACGTTGATGGAGACTTCAACCCACGAAGGGTAACAGTTGCGCGAGTCCACACAGGGCTCCACCCAAGGGTAACGGTTGCGTGAGTCCACACAGGGCTCCACCCACAAAGGGTCCACGAAGAAGCAACCACCCACAAAGGGTCCACGAAGAAGCAACCTTGTCTATCCCACCATGGCCATCGCCCACACATGACTTGCCTCACTAGCGGTAGATCTTCACGAAGTAGGCGATCTCCTTGCCCTTACAAACTCCTTGGTTCAACTCCACAATCTTGTCGGAGGCTCCCAAGTGACACCTAGCCAATCTAGGAGACACCACCCTTCAAGAAGTAACAAATGGTGTGTAGGTAATGAACTCCTTGCTCTTGTGCTTCAAATGATAGTCTCCCCAACACTCAACTCTCTCTCATAGGATTTGGATTTAGTGGAAAGAATATTTGAGTGGAAAGCAACTTGGGAAGGCTAGAGATCAAGATTCATATGGTAGGAATGGAATATCTTGGTCTCAACTCATGAGTAGGTGGTTCTCTCTCAGAACATATGAGTTGGAATGGTGTGTGTGTGTTCTGATGGCTCTCTCTACGAATGAAGAGGAGGTGGAGGGGTATATATAGCCTCCACACAAAATCCAACCGTTACACAGTTTTCCAATCTCGGTGGGACCGAATCAATAAACTCGGTCGGACCGAAAATGTAAACCTAGTGACCATTAGAGATTTTCGGTGGGACTGACATGCAACTCGGTAGGACCGATATGGTTAGGGTTTGGGCATAACGTAATCTCGGTGAGACCGATTACACAAACTCGGTGAGACCGAATTTGGTAATTAGCTAACCAGAGAGTTGGTCAGGCAAACTCGGTGGGACCGATTTGCTCTTTCGGTGAGACCGAGTGGAACTCGGTGATACCGAAAAGTTACAAAGGGGAAACACTGAGTTTACATTGCAATCTCGATGGGACCGATTCGCTCTTTCGGTGAGACCGAAAAGTTACGAAAGGGAAACAGAGAGTTTGCAATCCCATCTCGGTGAGACCGAGATCCTTATCGGTAGAACCGAATTGCTAGGGTTTGGCAGTGGCTAATGACAAGTGAAACTCGGTGGTGCCGGATAGGAAGAATCGGTAGGACCGAGTTTGGCTTAGGGTTTAGGTCATATGTGGATATGGGAAAGTAGTTGAGGGTTTTGGAGCATATCACTAAGCACATGAAGCAAGAGGCTCATTAAGCAACACCTCATCCCTCCTTGATAGTATTGGCTTTTCCTATGGACTCAATGTGATCTTGGATCACTAAAATATAAAATGAAGAGTCTTGAGCTTTTGAGCTTGAGCCAATCCTTTGTCCTTAGCATTTTGAGGGTTCCACTTTCACATCCATGCCATGCCAATCATTGAGCTTTCCTGAAATAATCATCTTGGAATAGCATTAGCTCAATGAGCTATATGTTGTTATGAATTACCAAAACCACCTAGGGATAGTTGCACTTTCAATCTCCCTGTTTTTGGTAATTGATGACAACATATAGATCAAAGCTTCGACAAATGATAATAAGCATGAAATATATCGTCGCTTTGAGAAGTATGTGATAAGTAAGAGCTCCCCCTAAATTTGTGCATATTTAAAATTTGCTTTGGACTGCAAATGCACAAGGAGTTAGAGTCATGGGTTACTCTTCCATGTCACATACATCTTGGTGGAGCGCTTAAAATGATAAGAATGAAATACATGCACTCATCACCAAGAATAGTGAATGAATGATCACATAAGATAGATAAGATAATAGCATTAAGCAAGCTTTAAGTGTAGCTTATGATCAAACACATGATCATCAATGTCTCACAAGCATAGTATCTCAAGCACTCAAAAGCAAACAAGTTTGAAAAACCACCAAATAAAGCAAGAGAGAAAAGCAACACTCTCTCTCTCTCTCGAAGCCTATGATCTATACATCTTCTCCCCCTTTGGCAACAAGTTACCAAAAAGTTCCTAGAAAATGCATAGCACTAGATCGACACTCAGGCTTGATCTTCTGGTGGTGGTGGAGTCCGGATCACTCCAAGGACGAAGGCTTCGGTAGATGCTAAAGTAGACGCTAGAGTTGGAGCTGAAGTAGATGCTGGAGCTGGTGGAACTGAGGCTGTGGCTGGTGCTGAGGTGGTGGCTCTGGTGTCAGCAACTGGCACGGCAGATGACCTCGGGCCTCGTGGCACTCTGGCAAAGGCATGAGTGGTAGTCCTGCCTCTCCTCTCCTGCATGTCCTCCTAGAGCTGCTCCACTGCAGACTGAACTTCCGTTACTTTGACATCCAGGTCATAGAACTTCTGTTCCATGATTCTCTCTAGGCTCTGCTGATTTTGAGTGAGGGTGGCCAGACTTTGCTCAATCCTCAGCATGGATGCAATCAAGTAACCAAGCTGCTCTTGTTTGGTCTTCAAGAAGTATTCAGATGCCTCCTCTTGAGTTGGCATTTTGGCAGCTTTCTCCTTCCTCGCCTTCTCCTTCTTTGCGTAAGCTTGTGCAGACGATGGCTCGTTCTCAGTCATGACAACTTGATTGTCCTCAAAATCTGGACGGATGGGCAAATGTTCCTTGTCCAATAAATATATGCCCGTGCCCATCTTGGAGTTGATGAACTCCTGAATTTGAGGGGCATATCCGCAACTCCTCTTCTGATCTGCTGCAGTCCTCTTGATTGTTTCCACTATGAGGCTCATCACCTTGAACTTCTGAGGCACATCAAACACATGTAGCAAGTTGATAGCATGGCCTCTGATCATCTTGTGATCTCCAGACTTGGGCAGTAAGGTGTGCCTTAGTATCCAATTGATCGTATGCAGACCTGACAGAAGATAATGCACTGAGCCAAACTTGAAAGTATCAAGTGCTTCATTTGGGATCTCCTTGTACATATTGGACATTGAGTTGTGGTCCATCTTCTTCTTGGCATATATGTCCATGTCATCATCATGCTCCTCTGGGGCATTAATTAACTTTGCCCATTCCTCAACAGTGGATTGGTACCTCGTACCCTCAGACATCCATGTGATCCTCCCATCTGGATAAAAATGTGTCGTGGAGTAGAACTGCATTATAAGCTCCTCATTCCACTTTGTGAGCTTCTGCCTAACAAAGTCAGCTACTCCACAAGCTATGAAGCTGTCTTGCACTCCAGGATAGTGCTCTTCGTTGTCATTGATATATTGCCAATCAACCCATCGCATATCACAGACAATGGGCTTCTTATCTAGCAGCACTGTCTCATAAAAATCCTGCTGCTCCTTGGTGTGAAATCTGTAGTCCACGACAGTCCTTCTCCTTGAAGCATACGGGTCTGCTTCTCTCCACTTCCTTAGCCCTGAATCTCTCCTAAGCTTCATATCCTCAGCCACAGGATGAGCATCGTTGTGGTCTTGGATCTTGGGCTTTAGCTTTCTCAGGACATTCTCTTCCTCTTCTTCAGCAACAGTCTCAGGCACTGGGGCCTTGTTCTTCTCAGCTGCAGGAATGCTCCTTGTATTCCTCTTTGGTTTTGGCTTGGAGGCAGCTTTGGGCTTAGATGCAGTAGCCCCTGACCTTATGGCATCACCCATCAGCTTGGGTGCCTTGGGTGCTGGTGCAGCTACCTCTTCTTCCTCTTCCTCTTCCATGATGGAAGCTTTTCCTAGCACTCTGGCTACGGTCTTCTTGACCCTTTCCTTCCTCTTCTTGCCTTCTGCAGCAACTGGCTCTTGGGGAGTGGGCTTCTCAGTTGAGGCTCTTGCCTTTGACATGGGCTGCCTGCCTGCTGGCCTTTTGATTTTCAGCCCTGGCTTTGTGCCTTGAGCTGGCTCAACTCTCTTGGAAGTGGCCTCTTCCTCTGCCACATAGTCCTCATCTTCGGAATCTGAAGTCCTCTTCTTCCTCTGTCTCGTGGCAGCCTTTGGCAAGTTGCTAGGGTGCTCCTGCTGCCCTCATCTGAAGAACTTGAGGGACTAGTGCCCTCACTCATGTGCACCTGCTGCTCTGACATGTTTTGGCTATCACTTTGATCAGACATGCTGCAAACTGACTGCTGACCCTGTGAACAGATTATAGATGAGGTAGAAAGGATGAGCATCACAAAATGCAGAGATTTTTGCAAAAGAATGATCCAAAAACTTAGTTTTAGTTTCCCACTGAAATCATCTCGGATCTACCGATTTTCAAACTCGGTGATACCGAAGCAGTTTTGGAACCTAAACTAGTGAACTCGGTAGGACCGAGTCACAGTTCGGTGGCACCGATACTGCTAGGGTTTCACAGAGTTCCAAAATCGGTCACACCGATAAGTAATTCTCGGTCAGACCGAGTCTCACTTGTGCAATGGCATAAGCCAAATCGGTGGGACCGAGTTTTTCAACTCGGTGGGTTCGAGATGGTTTCAGCGGAGACCTAAACCTAGAATTTTCGAATCAAACCTAATCTATGAGCGTTTTGACTAGATAGGAGTGTTTCAATCATGGCAAGAATCACGAAGATCACAATGTGCTAGGAATCAGATTGGAGAATAGCACAAAGATCAAGTCCATACCCTAGTTCAGCGGGGACTTGCTACGGCAGCAACGGCGGGGCAGAATTCCCGTTGACGGTGACGGAGACCAGCGATTGGAGGCGGCTGGCGGCGAGAAGACGATCCGGAGACCACGAGGGCAGAGCAGGCTATCGCGCGGGCGAAGGGGTTCGGAGAAATTTCCAAAATTTTGCCCGTGACTATATATAGCCCGATCTTGTCGGTGTGACCGAGTGGAACAACTCGGTGGCACCGAGATTCACAACTGCAAGCAGTTACTGAAACTCGGTGTGACCGAAAGGTTCAAATCGGTTGCACCGAGATCGAAAACCTAGATCAACTTAATGATCTCGGTAGGACCGAAAGTGGAGTATCGGTCAGACCGAGAATCATAAAGAGGTTTTGGAAGTTTAAGTCTATGACGAATCGGGGACTCCGAGCGCTCCTCACACAGAGTGGTTCGAATCTGACTTGATCAAATTTTGTGATGCAGCATGAATAGAGTTTGAGACTAGAAAAGCATAGATAGCTAGAAGAGGTTCTTAGGCATTCTTGTCCATCCACTTGGCAAAAAGAAATAAAGCCGAACAATCAAAACAACAAGTGGATGTCCTCGAATGAGTAAAATATGCAACCAACATGCTCACACGATAAGATGGCAAATGAAATATGTGACAAGGCATGCACAACCAATTCTAGCATCTATCAAGCAATTTGCGATGACTAGGTCATCTATATATGAGTATATTGACTTAGGAGTCAAGTGAGAACACTTGATCATAGGTCATACTCATCGTTTAAGCTCAAGTGGGGTTACCACTTTTACATAAAGCATTGTTTTGTTCACATCTTTAGAGTTGCTTTAGCTCAAGTCTTATAGTAAAGCTCCCCCTAGATTTGATATCCCCCCTAAGAGGGATGAACTAACCATGGGTTTTGTCGATGATGACTTCATGTAGATATTGAAGATGTGGATGCTCAATGTTGATGTAGATCTCTTGGAGCTATCCATTTGAGTGAATTGCACTTTAAATACCTACATGGGTTAGTCCCACAAGGAAAAACAAGGATATCCATAGACATAGAGTGATGCACACACAAGATGATGTCCATGAAAACTTTTAGGTTACGTTGTTCCTTGTCTTACCAACAAGAGGGTTTGTGACTCCTTGAACTAGTGCAAGATGTGGAAGTTGATTGCACTTGTTCTTGCCAAAATGATAAGAGTGAAGTATGTTGGCGGAGTCACCCTCGAGAACTCTCTAGTTCTTCTTCTTTTGGATCCACACCATCTTGATGGGAATCCTTGGAGTTGTAGTCGTACTTGATGAAGTGGAACTTGAAGTAGCCTTGGGAATCCACTTGACTAAGGTCTTTGGAGCTTCTTCAAATGCATCAATTTCCTCTTTGAAGCTTGTCCTTGCCTTTTTGCTTGTAGTCTTGTGGTGGAAGATCATCTTGAGCTTGTGTCCCCTTGAAAGAAGTATCATACTTCTCTTGTTGAGGAATAAACTTTGTCTTGGGGTATTGATCTTCTTCCCACTCAACTCCATTGGCATTGAACTTTCGTTCAAAACCAACACCTTGATTCTTCCGGTGCATTCCTTGCTTGCGCACAATTTCCTCGAATTGCTTACTCCCGGCAAGGCTTTTGTACACTCCTTTCTCTATAATTCCCATCAATAAAATATTTTCTTGCTCAAGTGTAACTTGGCTAAGAGAATCATTAGTGGAATCAAGAGAACTACTAGAAGCAACAATATTGGATTTAACATGATCATTGTTACTGCTAGAGGAAGAATCTTTCTTGTTACTAGACTTGACTTGAGGCATGTAAGTGGATAAGAGTAAACACTTGGCAATGTAAGAAGAACTTTTCTTGCGGAGATCATCATTGATTGCTTTTAAGAACTCATGCTCTTGCTCAAGATTGAGCTTCTCAAAGCGTAATTTCTCATGAGCTCTTAAAAGTTCTCGATGATCTTCGAAGATGGTTTCATGAGCTAACTTAAGAGTGTTTAGTTCTTTAGTTAGGGCCTCAATCTTCTCCTTATCATTGTCATTCGTTTTATCTTGATTAGCATGTTTAATTGACATTTCATCATAGTATTCATCACTAGAGTTGTCAATAAGCAAATCATCACCTAACAAGTCATCTTCATCACTATTGAAATCAACATACTCGGGGTGTGTTACCTTAGGACCTTTGGCCATGAAGCATCTTCCAATTCCTTCATTTGGTGAGTCAAATATGTCGTAGGAGTTGGTTGACACAAGTGCTAGACCGGCAACACCTTCATCTTGAGTATCTTCGGAGTCGGAGTGATAACTTCTTTCGGAGTGGCTGTCGGAGTCGGATACCCATTCACCAACATGAGCTTGATGTCTTCATCTTGTATAGCTCCTTGATGATTTTTCCTTCCTTTCTGAATCCTTGCTTCTTCGTGAGTATCTTCGTTCATAACGATCATCTCTACTCCTTCTCTCTCTTGGTGGTGATCCTTTGCTTCTTCTTTTTGGAGAATCTTCTCTTCTCTTGTAGGGAGACGTACACTCATTGGAATAGTGTCCGGGTCTTCCACAATTGTAGCAGTTTCACTCTCGACTAGAAGATCTTTTGTCATTGTAGGACCTTGACTTGAAGCTTCTATCTTTGCTTCTACTCTTGTAGAACTTGTTGAAGTTCTTCACCATTAAGCTCAATTCTTCATTGAAGTCTTGTTTCTCACTTGATGATGTAGGGGCTTCACATGAGGCTTTATAGGCACCACTTGATTTGTTGTGAAGTTCCTCTTTATCCTTAAGTGACATCTCATGAGCAACAATTCTTCCAATCACCTCCGTTGTCTTGAGATCTTTGTAATTGGGCATCATTTGGATCAATGTGCACATGGTATCATATTTTCCATCCAAGGCTCTTAGAATCTTCTTGATGATGAATCTATCGGTCATCTCTTCACTTCCTAAGCCGGCAATCTCATTTGTGATGAGAGCAAGCCTAGAGTACATTTCAGCGACACCTTCACCATCCTTCATCTTGAACTTGTCAAGTTGGCTTTGAAGCACATCCAACTTGGATTCCTTGACGGAGTCGGTACCTTAGTGCATATCAATCAAAGTGTCCCAAATTTCCTTTGCATTCTCAAGACGGCTGATTTTGTTGAATTCTTCGGGGCACAATCCATTGAAGAGAATATCACAAGCTTGAGCATTGTATTGCAACATCTTCAACTCATCCACGGTAGCTTCACGGTTGGTTCTCTCCCATCAAGAAGTCACCTTGCAAACCAACACACACAATAGCCCAAACGGCGGGGTTATGTCCAAGAATATGCATTTTCATTTTATGCTTCCAACTAGCAAAATTAGTACCATCAAAGTAAGGACCTCTACGGTGATAATTTCCCTTGCTAGACGCCATACTCTCCTAGGTTATGAAACCAAGGCTATGACCACCAAAAGCTATGGAGATCAAAGCAAATGGAGAACAAAGCTCTGATACCACTTGTAGGATCGAAAGTATGTCTAGAGGGGGGTGATTAGACTACTTGACCAAATAAAAACTTAACCTTTTCCCAGTTTTAGTTCTTGGCAGATTTTAGCTAATTTAGGACAAGTCAAGCAATCATCACATGATTCAAGCAAGCATGCAAAGAGTATATAGGCAGCGGAAAGTAAAGCATGCAACTTGCAAGAATGTAAAGGGAAGGGTTTGGAGAATTCAAACACAATTGGAGACACGGATGTTTTTCCGGTGGTTCGGATAGGTGGTGCTATCCTACATCCACGTTGATGGAGACTTCAACCCACGAAGGGTAACGGTTGCGCGAGTCCACACAGGGCTCCACCCAAGGGTAACGGTTGCGCGAGTCCACACAGGGCTCCACCCACGAAGGGTCCACGAAGAAGCAACCACCCACAAAGGGTCCACGAAGAAGCAACCTTGTCTATCCCACCATGGCCATCGCCCACACAGGACTTGCCTCACTAGCGGTAGATCTTCACGAAGTAGGCGATCTCCTTGCCCTTACAAACTCCTTGGTTCAACTCCATAATCTTGTCGGAGGCTCCCAAGTGACACCTAGCCAATCTAGGAGACACCACTCTCCAAGAAGTAACAAATGGTGTGTAGGTAATGAACTCCTTGCTCTTGTGCTTCAAATGATAGTCTCCCCAACACTCAACTCTCTCTCATAGGATTTGGATTTAGTGGAAAGAAGATTTGAGTGGAAAGCAACTTGGGAAGGCTAGAGATCAAGATTCATATGGTAGGAATGGAATATCTTGGTCTCAACACATGAGTAGGTGGTTCTCTCTCAGAACATATGAGTTGGAATGGTGTGTGTGTGTTCTGATGGCTCTCTCTACGAATGAAGAGGAGGTGGAGGGGTATATATAGCCTCCACACAAAATCCAACCATTACACAGTTTTCCAATCTCGGTGGGACCGAATCAATAAACTCGGTCGGACCGAAAATGTAAACCTAGTGACCGTTAGAGATATTCGGTGGGACTGACATGCAACTCGATAGGACCGATATGGTTAGGGTTTGGGCATAACATAATCTCGGTGAGACCGATTACACAAACTCGGTGAGACCGAATTTGGTAATTAGCTAACCAGAGAGTTGGTCAGACAAACTCTGTGGGACCGATTTGCTCTTTCGGTGAGACCGAGTGGAACTCGGTGAGACCGAAAAGTTACAAAGGGGAAACACTGAGTTTACATTGCAATCTCGGTGGGACCGATTCGCTCTTTCGGTGAGACCGAAAAGTTACGAAAGGGAAACAGAGAGTCTGCAATCCCATCTCGGTGAGACCGAGATCCTTATCGGTAGAACCGAATTGCTAGGGTTTGGCAGTGGCTAATGACAAGTGAAACTCGGTGGTGCCGGATAGGAAGAATCGGTAGGACCGAGTTTGGCTTAGGGTTTAGGTCATATGTGGATATGGGAAAGTAGTTGAGGGTTTTGGAGTATATCACTAAGCACATCAAGCAAGAGGCTCATTAAGCAACACCTCATCCCTCCTTGATAGTATTGGCTTTTCCTATGGACTCAATGTGATCTTGGATCACTAAAATATAAAATGAAGAGTCTTGAGCTTTTGAGCTTGAGCCAATCCTTTGTCCTTAGCATTTTGAGGGTTCCACTTTCACATCCATGCCATGCCAATCATTGAGCTTTCCTGAAATAATCATCTTGGAATAGCATTAGCTCAATGAGCTATATGTTGTTATGAATTACCAAAACCACCTAGGGATAGTTGCACTTTCAATGGGCATGTTTGCTAGTATAGTTTAAAAACAACAAAAATAAAGATGGGAGCCCAAAACTTTTTCCAAAAGGAAAGTGAAAGTGAGAAAGACAAGCATTGTTGAAGTGGGAGAGCTCCTTGAACTTTGTTCATGCTCACGGAAACTTTGTGAATCTTGATTACAGAAAATTTCCAATAAAAATAATTATCCCCTCGTACAATTCCATTGTATTATAAAAATAATGTGCCAAGGTTTGCCTTTAGGATGATTACATTTGCTTGATGGTTTGTACGGTGCAGGACAGAAACTTTGGCTGTAGTGCGCAATTTTACATTTTTAGCTGGAACATCAAATGGTTCTGATTCTTTTTGCACTGTCTTTCTATACAATTTTTTTTATTTTTCCTAATTTTGGTAGAATTTTTCAAGTATCAGAAGTATGGTGAATGTTCAGATTATTACAGACTGTTATTCTGTTTTGATGCATAGTTTACTTGTTTTGATGAAACTATTGATTTGTATCAATGGATTAAGCCATGGAAAAGCTATATTACAGTAGACAAAATGCAAAAACAAAATATGAATTGGTTTGCAACAGTACTTAGAATAGTGATTTGCTTTATTATACTAACAGATCTTACCAAGTTTTCTGTTGAAGTTTTGTGTGGATGAAGTGTTTGATGATCGAGAAGGTCTCGATGTGAGAAGAAGGAAGAGAGGCAAGAGCTCAAGCTTGGGGATGCCCGAGGCACCCCAAGTAAATATTCAAGGAGACTCAAGCGTCTAAGCTTGGGGATGCCTCGGAAGGCATCCCCTCTTTCTTCAACAAGTATCGGTATGTTTTCAGATTCGTTTCGTTCATGCGATATGTGCAATCTTGGAGCGTATTTTGCATTTAGTTTTCATCTTTCTTTTATGCACCATGCTGGTATGAGATAGTCCTTGATTGATTTATAGAATGCTCTATGCACTTCACTTATATCTTTTGAGTATGGCTTTATAGAATGCTTCATGTGCTTCACTTATATCATTTGAAGTTTGGATTGCCTGTTTCTCTTCACTTAGACAACCGCCATTTGTAGAATACTATTTTACTTCACTTAGATTTGTTAGAGTGTGGGCATATCTTTTGTAAAAAGAATTAAACTCTCTTGCTTCACTTATATCTATTTAGAGAGATGACAGGAATTGGTCATTCACATGGTTAGTCATAAAATCCTGAGGTAAATACACCGATGGTGCTTGAACTTGCCGCTGATGTTCACTTTAGTGCATGAACTTGAAAAATACGTCGAACTGGTTCTAAAACTTGCCACAAAGGTGCGAATACGGTGCTAACCCTGTCTGTAGACGTAAAATGCACTGACGTGGCATTGTATATGGCTGACATGGCGTAGGGCCCATTCGTAGCTAGGAACAAAAGTACTTGAGTATATATAACAAGTGGGCCCGCCTATCAGTAATCAGGAAAATTAACATAAAAAATAGTTTTGTGAGAATAGAACCTGCAACCTGACCATTCTTGTACACATGCGCTGGCCACTCAACCGGATATATTTTGCTGTTAAAGATTGTCCCTCAGTTCTAATGTATTTAAACAAAAAACTCTTATGCACATAAATGGCTGCAGCCAGTGGCCCGTGTTGCACACGTTATTTTAAATGTAAAAAAGTATGTAAATAACAATCATAATAATAAAAGAAAATTCAAATATTCATGTGTTATTAATGATTACCTCATGCTACACAAATATCTGTGAGCACACAAAAAATATAGATAGAGGTATGCAATATAATAACATACTAACTAAATATATAGAGGTATGCAATAAAATAAATATATATTGAAATTGTTTTCTAAATAATAATTCAATATTTCTTAAAAGTGCAAGAACATATTTTTAGTAAGTTATATTATTAAACTCCTCTATATATTTATTTTTTATTTACATGTACATTTGTGTAGCATGAGGTAATCATTAATGACACATTAATATTTGAATTTAAATTTTATTATGATTATTATTAACAAGCTTTTCACATTTTTAAAAAAGTAACCTGTGCAAAATGGGCCACTGGCTGCGGCCCATTTATGGGCGCAAGACTTTCAGTTAAAAATTTAAGATACATCAAAACTGAGGGCACATTTTATCATTTGTACACGCTTGGCATAATGGCTAGCGCAAGCAGCGGGCAAGCATTAGGTCACTTGATCGATTGATCGATTCCTTTCTTGCACATTTTTCAAATTAATTTTTCAGACGTACTGACACGTGGGCCCACTAGTCATAGAGTCGGCTACTCAAGTAATAATTCTTTTTCATAGCTGCAATTGGGCCCCATGCCATGTCAGTGCCACATCATCCACATACGATGCCACGTCGATGCACATTACGTCTCTGGATGGGATTAGCACCGTATTTGCACGTTTGTGCCAAGTTTTAGAACCAGTTTGGTGTATTTTTCAAGTTCAGGCACTAAAGTGAACATCCATGACAAGTTGAAGCACCACCAGCGTATTAACCTCTAAAATCCTACATAAAACTTGTAGATCACTGAATATGATATGTTTGATTCCTTGCAATAGTTTTGCGATATAAAGATGGTGATATTAGAGTCATGCTAGTGGGTAGTTGTGGATTAGTAGAAATACTTGTGTTGAAGTTTGTGATTCCCGTAGCATGCACGTATGGTGAACCGTTATGTAACGAAGTCTGAGCATGAGGTATTTATTGATTGTCTTCCTTATGAGTGGCGGTCGGGGACGAGCGATGGTCTTTTCCTACCAATCTATCCCCCTAGGGGCATCCGTAGTAGTACTTTGCTTCAAGGGCTAATAAACGTTTGCAATAAGTATGTGAGTTCTTTATGACTAATGTTGAGTCCATGGATTATACGCACTCTCACCCTTCCATCATTGCTAGCCTCTCTAGTATTGCGCAACTTTCGCCGGTACCATAAACCCACCATATATCTCCTCCTCAAAACAACCACCATACCTACCTATCATGGCATTTCCATAGCCATTCCGAGATATATTGCCATACAACTTCCATCATCATCATATACATGACTTGAGCATTATTGTCATATTGCTTTGCATGATCGTAAGATAGCTAGCATGATGTTTTCATGGCTTGTTCGTTTTTTTGATGTCATTGCTACGCTAGC
Source organism: Triticum dicoccoides (assembly GCF_002162155.2). Lineage (NCBI taxonomy): Eukaryota > Viridiplantae > Streptophyta > Magnoliopsida > Poales > Poaceae > Triticum > Triticum dicoccoides. The sequence goes on from NC_041384.1 coordinate 144,278,147, forward strand.
TCATTGCACATCCCGGTACACCACCGGGGGCATTCATATAGAGTCATATCTTTGTTCTAAATATCGAGTTGTAATATTGAGTTGCAAGTAAATAAAAATGTGATGATCATCATTATTAGAGCATTGCCCCCCCCCAAAGGAGAGGCCAAAGAAGCCTAAATAAAAAAAAGGGGCCAAAGAAGCCCATCCAAAAAAGGGAGGCAATGTTACTATCCTTTTACCACACTTGTGCTTCAAAGTAGCACCATGTTCTTCATATAGAGAGTCTCTTGAGTTATCACTTTCATATATTAGTGGGAATTTTCATTATAGAACTTGGCTTGTATATTCCAACGATGGGCTTCCTCAAATGCCCTAGGTCTTCATGAGCAAGCAAGTTGGATGCACACCCACTTAGTTTTAGTTTGAGCTTTCATATACTTATAACTCTAGTGCATCCATTGCATGGCAATCCCTACTCACTCACATTGATATCTATTGATGGGCATCTCCATAGCCCGTTGATACGCCTAGTTGATGTGAGACTATCTTCCCCTTTTTGTCGTCTCCACAACCACCATTCTATTCCACCTATAGTGCTATATCCATGGCTCACGCTCATGTATTGCATGAAGGTTGAAAATGCTGAAGTGCATTAAAAAGTATGAACCAATTGCTCGGCTTGTCATCGGGGTTGTGCATGATGTGAATATTTTGTGTGGTGAAGATGAAGCATAGCCATACTATATGATTTTGTAGGGATAGCTTTCTTTGGCCTTGTTATTTTGAAAAGACATGATTGCTTTATTAGTGGGCTTGAAGTATTATTGTTTTTATGTCAAATGATAGACTATTGCTTTGAATCACTCGTGTCTTAATATTCATGCCATGATTATATATGAGATCAAGATTATGCTAGGTAGCATTCCACATAAAAAATTAATTTTTTAATAATTTACCTACTCGAGGACGAGAAGGAATTAAGCTTGGGGATGCTGATACGTCTCCGTCGTATATATAATTTTTTATTGTTCCATGCCAATATTATACAACTTTCATATACTTTTTGGCAACTTTTTATACTATTTTTGGGACTAACATATTGATTCAGTGCCCAGTGCTAGTTCCTGTTTGTTGCATGTTTTATGTTTCGCAGAATATCCATATCAATCGGAATCCAAATGGGATAAAAACGGACGGAGCTTATTTTTGGAATATTTGGAAAATTCCGGAAGAAAAATCCACGCGAGACGGTGCCCGAGGTGGCCACGAGGCAGGGGGGCACGCCTGCCCCCCTGGGTGCGACCCTGACCCTCGTGGGCCACCCGTAAGGTAGTTGATGCCCTTCTTCGGCCGCAAGAAAGCTAATTTTTGGTAAAAAATCACGGGGAAGGTTTCAGGTCAATCAGAGTTACAGATCTCCATATATATGAAACAGTGAAAGGGCAGCAGAAGAGAACGCATAAACAGAGAGAGACAGAGAGACAGATCCAATCTCGGAGGGGCTCTCGCCCCTCCCATGCCATGGAGGCCAATGACCAGAGGGGAAACCCTTCTCCCATCTAGGGAGGAGGTCAAGGAAGAAGAATACGAAGGCCCCCCTCTCCCCTTCTCTTCCGGTGGCGCCGGAACGCTGCCGTGGCCATCATCATCATCACCGCGATCTACACCAACACCTCCGCCATCTTCACCAACATCTCCATCACCTTCCCCCCTCTATCTACAGTGGTCCACTCTCCCGCAACCCGCTATACCCTCTACTTGAACATGGTGCTTTATGCTTCATATCATTATCCAATGATGTGTTGCCATCCTATGATGTCTGAGTATATTTTCGTTGTCCTATCGGTGGTTGATGAATTGCTATGATTGATTTAATTTGCTTGTGGTTATGTTGTTGTCCTTTGGTGCCCATCATATGAGTGCGCGCGTGGATCACACCCTAGGGTTAGTTGTATGTTGATAGGACTATGTATTGGAGGGCAAGAGTGACAGAAGCTTCAACCTAGCATAGAAATTGATGCATACGGGATTGAAGGGGACCAATATATCTTAATGCTATGGTTGGGTTTTACCTTAATGAACGTTAGTAGTTGCGGATGCTTGCTAATAGTTCCAATCATAAGTGCATAGAATTCCAAGTCAGGGATGGCATGCTAGCAGCGGCCTCTCCCACATAATACTTGCTATCGGTCTAGTAAAGTAGTCAATTGCTTAAGGGGCAATTTCGCAACTCCTACCACCACTTTTCCACACTCGCTATATTTACTTTATTGCTTCTTTACTTACAACAACCCCTACTTTTTATTTACGTAATCTTTATTATCTTGCAAACCTATCCAACAACACCTACAAAGTACTTCTAGTTTCATACTTGTTCTAGGTAAAGCGAATCTCAAGCGTGCGTAGAGTTGTATCGGTGGTCGATAGAACTTGAGGGAATATTTGTTCTGCCTTTAGCTCCTCGTTGGGTTCGACACTCTTACTTATCGAAAACTGTTGCGATCCCCTGTACTTGTGGGTTATCAGGCACTCCCAAGCTTAGTTGGTTGCTAATTCTTGGATAATAGCTTGGGATTCCGGGGCATCCCCAAGCTTAGGCTCTTCTACTCCTTATTCCTTCATCCATCGTAAGATAACCCAAAACTTGAAAACGTCAATCACACAAAACTCAACAAAACCTTCATGAGATCTGTTAGTATAAGAATAATAAATCACTACTATAAGTGTTGTATCAAACCAATTCATATTTTATCTTGCATTATATCTACTGTATTCCAACATTTTTCTATGCCAAAGACTCATCAAAAAAGCCATAGAGCTATCAAAATAAGCACACAACACAAAGAAAACAGAATCTGTCAAAATAAAACAGTCTGTAGCAATCTGACTATTTCGAATACTTCTGTGACTCCAAAAATTCTTAAAAATTAGGACGGCCTGAGAAAATTGTATATTGATCTACTGCAAGTGGAATGGGTATTTTATTGCTCTCTGGTAAGAAAATGAAAAATAGTTTCGTGAGCGCAAAAGTTTCTGTTTTTTCAGCAAGATCAAACAACTATTACCCAAGAAGATCCTAAAGGCTTTAGTTGGCACCAACACTAATTAAAACATAAAAAACACAATCGTAACAGTAGCATAATTGTGCTAACACTCAAAAACAGGAAGCGAAAAGCAAAAATAAATTTTATCCATTGGGTTGCCTCCCAACAAGCGCTATAGTTTTACGCCCTTAGCTAGGCATAAAGTAAGGATCTAAGTTTTGTCATCATTCTTAACATTCTTAGAGGTGTTTTCATCATGGGGTTTTGTAAACTCAACATAAAACATATTATCCATAGGAACCTTGGTGTTCATAAGTTGATGTTCATCATAACCTCTTTGATTTCTCGCAACAATCCAAGAGTAATGTTGATTAACATTATTGAAACTTGTCGGATTATATCTAGAACGGGGACTTCCTTTTTGAGATTCTCATCAAAGATTTTATTACCCCCCAACAAATGTCTTAAAGCATAATCACTATTCTAAAGAATTTCATCTATCACATGTTTTTCATGATTCATACCGTAAAAATCAAAGATTTCCCTAGCTTCCCGTATTATGTAGTCAAACTCATTCATAAGAATGAGAGTGGCTAACTTTTTGGCCCTAGGATTCTTTATAACGGGTATGAATAAATTTACTTTCAAGTTTCAGAACTAGTGCTGAAATAGCATCCACATAAGATCTAGTAGTGTTAAGTATAGGAGCATCATCAAGACTTAGCTTCCCAACACAATTGAAAAAATTCTTCGATATGTTCTTTTCCCATAATGTTCCCTTGCCCCAAGATAAAAGTTTTAGCATCCAGATTGCCCGCATGTCCAATTTTAGGAGTTAGGCCATCATATGTTGGTGCCATACTGAAATCACTCATGATTACAAGCAAAGGATAGATCTGGCGAGAAAACGACGAATGGAGAAAGAGGGGCGAATAAAACAGCAATTTTTTTTGTGAAGTGGGGGAGAGGAAAACGAGAGGCAAATGGCGAATAGTGTAAATTGCAAGGAGATGAGATTTGTGATTAGGAACCTGGTATATGTTGAAGATCCTCCCCGACAACAGTGCCAGAAATTCCTTTTGATGTCGCTTGAAGCCACGTCGGTATTTCCCCAAAGAGGAAGGGATGATGCAGCATAGCGGCGGTAGGTATTTCCATCATATATGAAACCAAGGTTATCGAACCAGTAGGAGAACCAAGCAACACAACGTAAACATCCCCTGCACACAAATAATAAATCCTTGCAACCCGACGTGTTAAAGGGGTTGTTAATCCCTTTTGGGTAACGGTGCCAGAAATTGGTGCTTGACGGGAAAAAGTTGTAATAGATTAAATAAATAGATTGCAAATAAAACAAAGTGCAGTAAAGTATTTTTGGGTTTTGGATTAATAGATCTGAAAACAAAATCAAATAAAAGTAGATCGCAAAGGCAAATAATATGAGAAAGAGACCCGGGGGCCGTAGGTTTCACTAGTGGCTTCTCTCGAGAAAAATAGAAAATGGTGGGTGAACAAATTACTGTTGGGAAATTGATAGAACTTCAAATACTCATGATGATATCCAGGCAATGATCATTACATAGGCATCACATCGAAGATTAGTAGACCGACACCTGCCTACATCTACTACTATTACTCCACACATCGACCGCTATCCAGCATGCATCTAGTGTATTAAGTTCGTGGAGAAATGGAGTAGTGCAATAAGAACGATGACATGATGTAGACAAGATATATCTATGTAGAGATAGACCCCATCGTTTTATCCTTAGTACCAACGATACATACGTGTCGGTTCCCCTTCTATCACTGGTATCAAGCACCGTAAGATCGAACCCACTATAAAGCACCTCTTCCCATTGCAAGATAAATAGATCAAGTTGGCCAAACAAAACCCAAATATCGGAGAAAAATGCAAGGCTATAAGCAATCATGCATAAAAGAGATCAAAGAAACTCAAATACTTTCATGGATATAAAAAGATAGATCTGATCATAAACTCAAAGTTCATCGATCCTAACAAACACACCACAAAAGAGTTACATCATATGGATCTCCAAGAGACCATTGTATTGAGAATCAAGAGAGAGAGAGAGAGAGGAAGCCATCTAGCTACTAACTACGGACCGAAGGTCTACAAAGAACTACTCACGCGTCATGGGAGAGGCACCAATGGAGGTGGTGAACCCCATCCGAGATGGTGTCTGGATTGGATTTGGTGGTTCTGGACTCTACGGCAACTGGATGAATATTTCGTCGACTACCCTAGGGTTTTGTGAATATTTGGGTATTTATAGAGCAAAGAGGCGGTCCGGGGGGTACCCGAGGTGGGCACAACCCACCAGGGCACGCCTGGGCCTCCTGGCGCGCCCTGGTGTGTTGTGCCTCCCTCGGGGCATCCCCCAAGCGCAGTCAGGGCCCATTGTGTTCCTTTTGTCCCATAAAAATTCTCTGTAAAGTTTCGTGGCATTTGGACTCCGTTTGATATTGATTTTCTACGGTGTAAAAAACATGGAAAAAACTGCAACTGGCACTTGGCACTATGTCAATAGGTTAGTACCAAAAAATGATATAAAATGACTATAAAATGATTATAAAACATCCAAGATTGATAATATAACAGCATGGAACAGTCGAAAATTATAGATACGTTGGAGACGTATCATGAGGTTAAGTAAGCGACACTCACATCCCATCAACGAAGCTCTTTTCTGGCGCCGTTGCCGGGGAGTTGAGTGCATGAAGGTATATGTTTATATCTTGTAATTGAATCTTTTAGTTTCTTTTTTATCACTAGTTTGGTTTATAAAAGAAAACTACATAAAAATGGAATTGAGGTTGCATCATATTATTGATCATCTTTATAATATCTTTCGTGAAGATGATGGAAAGGAAAATTGTTCTCAATTGATAGAAGAAGAATTCTATAAATTTTTTGACAAAAAATCTTTGAATGATGAGCATGATTGCAATATTTTTGGTACAAGCTCTTTGAATATCCATGATGCTAATGATATGCAAAGCTATAAGCTTGGGGATGCTATGTTTGATGAAGATGATATTTTTAGTCCCCCAAGATTGATGTGCAAATTTGTTATAATGATTTCATGCCTCCTATTTATGATGATTATAATGATGAAAGTAGATTTGGAGAGGTCATGACTTTATTTAGTGATGAATCCACCATTTTGGATGAGGCTTAAATTGACTATGATAACAAAGTTGCTATCTATGATGATTATGGTGATGACATGTATGCTATAAAGAATAATTATAACCATTAAACTTGTCATCATGATTTTAATTTTCATTCTCATGATAGTTATTTTGTTGAGTTTGCTCCCACTACTATCGATGAGAAGAAATTTGCTTATGTGGAGAGTAATAAGTTTTCTATGCTTTTGTGTCATGAAAAGAATGATTTATGTGATGGTTATATTGTTGAATTTATTCATGATGCCACTGAAAATTATTATGGGGGGGGGGAACTTATGCTTGTAGGAATTTCAATAATATCAAGTTTCCTCTCTATGTGTTGAAAATCTTGAAGTTGTGCTTGTTTTGCCTTCTTATGCTAGTTTATTATTGTTCCCATAAATTGTTTAATCACAAAATCCCTATGCATAGGAAGTGGGGTAGACTTAAATGTGCTTTCCATGTGCTTCATGATGCTCTCTTTATGTTTCAATTCTTATCTTTTATGCGAGCATCATTGAAATCATCATGCCTAGCTAAAAGGCATTAAAGAAAAGCGCTTGTTGGGAGACAACCCAACACTTTTACCTACTGTTTTTGTGTGTTCACATGATTAGACTACTGTAGTAATTATGTTTTATTGCTTTTGTTTCAATAAAGTGCCAAGTAAGACCTTTGGGATGACTTACGGTGATAGTTGATTTGATCTGGCTGAAAAACAGAAACTTTTGTGCTCAGGAAAACAATTCTAATTTTTAATAGAAGCGTGACAAAATGCTGATTCTTTTTGCAGAAAATTAATAGACAAATTGCCCAGGTTTTCCTAATTTTACAGAATTGTTGGAGTAGCAGAAGTATGGTTGGAGTACAGATTACTATAGACTGTTCTGTTTTTGACAGATTCTGTTTTCTATGCATAGTTTGCTTGTTTTCTAGTTTCCATGGCTTATATTGCTCAATATAAATTGTGGAAATGTTATTCTACAGTAGGAATTGTTTGAGAACGATTATGAATCTTGTCTTTGACAGTACCAAAAGTGAAATGGTTTGCTCTTTATCATACTAACCTATCTCACAAAGTTCCGTTAAGTTTTGTGTGATTGAAGTTTTCAAGTTTCGGGTGAGATGTCGATATGAGGAGAATAAAGAGTGACAAGACCATAAGCTTGGGGATGCCCAAGGCACCCCAAGGTTATATTCAAGGAATATCTAAGCAACTAAGCTTCGGGATGCCCCAGAAGGCATCCCCTCTTTCGTCTCCAACATTATCGGTAACCTCACTTGGAGCTATGTTTTCATTCGTCACATGATATGAGTTTTACTTGGAGTATAAATTTATTTTTTTAGTATTTGCTTTATGTTATTTATAATAATGTTCTGCATCTTTTATTTCAATAAAAGTGTCATTGATAGCCTTTACTATGCTTATTTTACAAGTCTACATGTTGCTGTTTGAAAATAGAAAGTTTACCGCTGTTGCCAAATTTCCCTAGAAAAGTCAGAATGTGATAAAATGTTGAAACTTTTTGCAAAATGAGATATAATAAATTTTCTACAGTGTGGCATATTTTCATAACTTTTGGAGTTAGGGAAGTATTGATACTCTTGCATTCTTTACAGACTGTACTGTTTTGGCAGATTGCTGTTATGTTTGCATTGTTTGCATATGTTTGCTTGTTTAATGATTCTATTTGAGGATAGGAGTATTAAATATTTAGAGGCATTTAGTATGCAATGTTGAATAATAATTTTAGTGATTTTCTACAGTAGAGAATGATAAGGTTTTTTGCATTGGCTTATACTAACTTATCTCACGAGTTCTTGTTGAGTTTTGTGTGGATGAAGCTTTTGAGATTTAGGAAAACCATGATATGAGAGGAATTAAGGAGACACAAAAGCTCAAGCTTGGGGATTCCCAAGGCAACCCAAGATAATATTTCAACGAGTCTCAAGCATCTAAGCTTGGGGATGCCCTGATAGGCATCCCACCTTTCTTCTTATACAATTATCGGTTAGTATCGGTTGAGCCTAAGTTTTTACTTCTTCACATGATGTGTGATATTCTTGGAATGTAATTTTGTTTTATTTTGCTTGCTGTTTTAATAAAATACTTATATCATAAAGTTTTTAAATAAAATAGAGTCCTGAAATAGTTACCAGGGAGGCTCGGTAAGCGGCATTCACATCCCGTCAACGAAGCTCTTTTCTATGGAATTGCTCTAGTGTTTCACTTATATCTTTTTGAGCACGGAGTGCTTTAGTATTTTTGAAGAAGTTCTCTCTTGCTTCACTTAAATTAATTTGAGAGAAAGAAATATTATGCTCATGATCTTCATTTATATCTTTTTGGAGTAGCTTGTCATTTACTCTTGTGCTCCACTTATATCCTATGAGTAAATTGTTGAATAAATTGAATGTAATGAAGTTGAAATCATATCATGCCTAGTGGTAGCTTCACATTGGGTTTAGAAAGTGAAATCTTTTGAGGCTTGACAATCACAATATTGGTCATACAAGCAATTCACGAATAATTAGTATAAGGAAGATAACTTTCACATGCACTATCATGGAAATCTTTTGTGATTGTGATCCCCCCATCAAAATATTATATGCCAAAATTGTTGACGTTGGACAAGGAAGACAACGTAATGGTTTATGTTTGTTCATATTCATATAGAAGTTATATTGTTATAGATCCTTCAACATGTGGTGCTTGCTCCCCATCTTTGCTAGCCAAAAATTCCGCACCAAGTATAGATACTACTTGTGCATCCAAAACCCCTTAAACCCAAATCTTATTTTCAAGAGTCCACCATACCTACCTAAGGATTGAATAAGATCCTTCAATTAAGTTGTCATCGATGCAATAAGGCAATAAAAATTGCTTCTAAAAGTGTTCGATCATTTAGTGTAAGAGAAAATTGAGCGTTGTACGAACTTGTGATGGCAAAGAATAAAAACGACAGTCTTCATAATAAAGGTTGCTATCATAAGGGGCAATATAACATGACGTTCTTTTGGACTAAGGGGCTGAGCATACAAACAAATAAGCGCATGGAAACCTCTGCTTCCCTCTGCGAAGGGCCTATCTTTTACTTTTATGTATTTACATTTATGCAAAGAGTCAAAGTTCTTCTCTCTATTCCTTTTTATTTTTTCTCTTTTGGCAAGCATCATGTGGTGAGGAAAGATCTAGGCACATATGTCCAGTTGAATATGGGTGGCATGAGTTATTATTGTTGACATCACCCTTGAGGTGAATACATTGGGAGGCGAAATTATAAGCCCCTATCTTTCTATGTGTCCCGTTGAAACGTTTTGCTCATGTGTATGCGGTGAGTGTTAGCAATCATAGAAGACTATATGATGGTTGAGTATGTGGAGCTCTTACTTAGACTCTGTTGAATAAGTTGAATTGCAATTGCTTGGTGACTGAGAACACAGGTTGTTGAGTTTCAAGAGAGTTCATTGTTTGAACCTTATCATGTGAATTGGTTGCTACTTTAACATGACAAGTTTCATAAGAAAGAATTGCTGTTATGATGCTAGGAAAAGTGATTGAAATTATCATTGATCAAACTTATGCACTTTGCTAGCATTCACACTTCATAAATTATTTTTTTATCATTTACCTACTCGAGGACGAGTAGGAATTAAGCTTGGGGATGCTGATACGTCTCTAACATATCTATAATTTATGAAATATTCGTGCCATTTTATTATCATTTTTGGATGTTTTACAATCATTTTATAGCAACATTATATCATTTTTTGGGACTAACCTATTGGCCCAGTGCCCAGTTCCACTTGCTGTTTTTGCTTGTTTTTTACATCGCAGAAAATCAATATCAAACAGAGTCCAAACAACGTGAAACTTTTTGGAGAATTTTTATGCACGAGAACACTCAGGATGGGCCAGAGTAGCACCTGGGGGTGCCATGAGGGGGGAACAACCAACCAGGGCGCGCCTGAGGTCCAGGCGCGCCCAGGTGGGTTGTGCCCACCTCGGTGGCCTCCCACACCCCCTCTTTACCCTATAAATTCCCAAATATTCCGAAAACCCTCGGGGTAACCCTAGACCAGAAGTTCTGCCGCCGCAAGGCTCTATAGCCACCGAAAACCAATCTAGACCCCGTTCCGGCACTCTGCCGGAGGGGGGAATCATCACCGGTGGCCATCTTCATCATCCTGGCGGCCACCACGACGAGGAGGGAGTAGTCCACCCTCGGAGCTGAGGGGTTGTACCAGTAGCTATGTGTTTAATCTCTCTATCTCTATCTCGTGTTCTTGAGATGTCACGATCTTGAATATCGCGGGCTTTGTTAATATAGTCAGATCATATGGTGTTTTCCTCTCTCTATCTTGTTGTGATGAATTGAGTTTTTCCCTTTGTGATTTCGTTGTTATTGGATTGGATACTTTTATGGATTTGAGAACACTTGATATATGTCTTGCAATTGAATACTCATGATGACACTGGGGGTATCGTATTTATTCAATTGATATATGTTTTGGCACTCAACTCGCGGATTCTTGAGGTGACATTGGGGTAATCTATGCATAGGGGTTGATGCATGTTCTTGTCTTTGTTTCTCCGGTAGAAATCTTGGGGCACTCTTTGAAGTTCTTTGTGTTGGATATTGAGTATTATGAATATGAATTTGCTTTGGTGTTATTTTAGTACGAACTCTAGGATAGATCGAACGGAAAGAATAGCCTGGTGTTATTTTAGTAGAAACTCTTGAATAGATCAAACGGAAAGAATAGCTTTGAGGTGGTTTCGTACCCTACAAACAATTTATTCTTATGTACTCCGCTATATAGGAACTTTTGAGTGATTCTTCATCGCACTTTGAGGGGTGGTTATATGATCCAATTATATTAGCATTATTGAGAGATAGCACTAGCGAAAGTACGGACCCTAGGCCTCATTTTCAAGCATTGCAATACCTTTTATGTGCCCGTTTACTATTTGATACCTTGCTGTTTTTATTTATTCATATTATAAAAATATATTTCTACCATCCATATTACACTTTTATCACCATCTCTTCGCCGAACTAGTGCACCTATACAATTTGCCATTGTATTAGGTGTGTTGGGGACACAAGAGATTTCTTGTATTTGGTTGCAGGTTCGTTTGAGAGAGACCATCTTCATCCTACACCTCCCACGGATTGATAAACCTTAGGTCATCCACTTGAGGGAAAATTGTACTGTCCTACATAACTCTGCGCTTGGAGGCCCAACATGTGTCTATAAAAATAAACTTGCGTAGTAGACATCAATGAGCAGTCGCAGGTGGAGGCCAGAGGAGGTCGAGGATGGATGAACACTAGCCCGTGGAGGCTGGAGCGAGGCAGTAGATGGTGGACGAATAGTAGCCCGTGGAGTCCTGTTTTGCGGTATGCCACACCGCTCCTGATGGACAGGACCCCCATTTCAACCGTAGGAGGTCGAAGAGAAGTCTGTTCCCTCCGTTTTGTGGTACGCCACTCCCCTCTCCAACCAACATGACCCCGTTTAGACCATAGGAGGTTGAAGAGAAGTCCGTTTCCTCCGTTTTGCGGTACGCCAGACCCCTCCCGGTGAACAGTTTCCCATTTCGACCGTAGGCGGTCAAACACAAGGCCGTTTCCTCCGTTATGTGGTATGCCAGGCCTCGTTTCGGCTATTCTGTCCAAGCCGGTTACCTCCCGATGAACATCATGCATTCCATTGCCTCCCGATGAGCACGACGCAGTTTCTCCATTCTGACCCAGCCAGTTGGCTGCCGATGAACAGGACGTCGTCGCTGCTCTCCGCTGCCTCTCCATGTACACGAGCCCTGTCCGTACATATGCGCGAGAAGGCGTTCGAGACCCCTCCTGTATGTACGTGCATGGCCATATTCACTTTCTTGCAACCTGGCTGTACGTACGTGTACACGATATTGACGGGACTGCGTGACATGCTGCGTCCTCGCCTCTACTACAACACGTGCCCTTCCTTACTCGGCCACGGTTCATCACTGCAGCCTGTAGACAGAGCGATCGACCAGTATGTACGTACATGTTCGCGACCAGATAGACAACCCTATGTACGGTTCGCCGGGTGGGTCCTAGCTGTCAGGGAGGTAAGGAGGCACTTCCTTGCGTGCAAAGATATAGCTAGTGGGTCCCACTCTACAAAAAAAGACACATCCATGGCATTTTGGGCCGAACGAATTTGTTTTGTCATACTTATGACACTTCTATGACGATAATTGTGACAAAACCCGGTATCATCATAGATGTGGTGGGCTCCTACTTCCATGACAAAAAATCATGACATAAAATGGGCTTTTCGTCCTGGGCGGGCCGGAGACGCAGCTGCATGACATTCTTTGGGCCGTCCATGACGGAAAAAACCATGGTAGAAGCGAGGGCGAGGAAAATATCGGGGTGTTCCCGGTTACGTTGGGTGGTCGGGGACGAGCGATGCATGGAGGTTTGTGCGTTTCTCTCGTACACGCACGCGCATGGGTGCGAGGCGTTGGGCTCTAACTGAACCCGAGCAAGGCGTTCGCCTACTGAACCCGAGCGATTGCACTGCAGGCTAGGCGTTACTAAACCCGAGCGATCGATTGATGGCTGTTAACTGAACCCGATCGAGCAATTCCATCGCTGCTGCTGCTAACTGAAGCCGATCAATGCTGCCTCTGGATGAATAGTGAGCGTTGCTGGGGGGTTTGGATGAACAGTTCCCGGTGGGGGTGGATGAACAGGACCCCGTGGTGTTGCCTCTGGATGAACAGGACCCCGATCGATCGAGCTGGTTGGGGCTGGATGAACAGGACCGCATGGAGGGCTGGATGAACAGGACCACCTCGTGGAGGGCTGGATGAACAGTAGATGGTGGAGGGCTGGATGAACAGTATCCGGTGGAGGGGTGGTTGAATAGGAGCCCAGTGGAGAGGGCTGGTTGAACAGTAGCCGGTGGAGTATCGCGCGGTGGAGGCTGGATGAACAGTCGCAGGTGGAGGCTGGAGGAGGTCGACGGTGGATGAACAGTAGCCCGTGGAGGCTGGAGGGGGTCGACAGTGGAGATGAACAATATCCCGTGGAGTCCTGTTTTGCGGTACGCCACACCCCTCTCGATGAACAGGACCCTGTTTCGACCGTAGCGCTCCAACACAAGTCTGTTTCCTCCGTTTTGCGGTATGCCAGACCCCTCCTGATGAACAGGATCCCGTTTCGAACGTGGCCAGTCGAACACAAGGCCATTTCCTCCGTTCTGTGGTACGCCAGGCCTCGTTTCCATCGGCTGTTCCGTCCAAGCCCTCCCGATGAACACGACGACGCATTCTGTTCTGACCCAGCCGGTTGGCTCCCCATGAAAATGGCGACAACGCAGTTTCTCCATTCCGACCCAGCCATGTACATGAGCCCTGGCCGTACGTATGCGCGAGTAGGCGTTCGAGACCCCGCCTGTATGTACGTATGCGGCCGTATTTTCTTTCTTGCACACTGGCCGTTGTACGTATGTGTACATGCTATGTGCACGCCTCTACAACGACACGTGCGCGCCTCTACATCGACCAGTATGTACGTACACGCTCGCGACCAGAATGACAATGCTACGTACACTTCGACTAGGTGGGTCCCGACTGTCAGGCACTTCCTTGCGTGCGAAGATGTAGCTGGTGGGTCCCAACAGTCAGGGGGGCGAATCAATTTTTTTTGCCCAGACGCACTTCCTTGCGTGCGAAGATGTAGCTGGTGGGTCCCAGCAGTCAGGGGGAACATTTTTTTCACGAAATACGGTGGCCTATCCAGTGGGTCCTCACTGTCAGGTGGAGGAATAATTATTTTGCGCGTAATAAGGAGGCACTTCTTTGCTGCGGCCGTGGACCCAGCTGTCAGCCTCTCCACGTACATGTTGGGAAACGTAGCATAAATTCAAAATTTTCCTACGTGTCACCAAGATCTATCTATGGAGTCATCTAGCAACGAGGGAGGAGTGGATCTACATACCCTTGTAGATCGCGCGCGGAAGCGTTCAAGAGAACGGGGTTGATGGAGTCGTACTCGTCGTGATCCAAATCACCGATGATCCTAGCGCCGAACGGACGGCACCTCCGCGTTCAACACACGTACGGATCAGCGACGTCTCCTCCTTCTTGATCCAGCAAGGGGGGAGGAGAGGTTGATGAAGATGGCTCCAACAGCAGCACGACGGCGTGGTGGTGGTGGAGCTGCAGTACTCCGGCAGGGCTTCGCCAAGCACTATGGAGGAGGATGTGTTGGAGCGGGAGAGGGAGGCACCAAAGGCGTGGATTGAGAGGCCCTCCTTCCCCCACTATATATAGGGAGCCTAGGGGGGGCGGCCCTAGGAGATCCAATCTCCTAGGGGGGCGGCGGCCAAGGGAGGAATCCCTCCTCCCCAAGGCACCTAGGAGGTGCCTTCCCCCTTTGGGACTCTTCCCTTCCTTATCTCTTGGCGCATGGGCCTCTTGGGGCTGGTGCCCTTGGCCCATATGGGCCAAGGCGCACCCCCTACAGCCCATGTGCCCCCCCCGGGGGCAGGTGGCCCCACCCGGTGGACCCCCGGGACCCTTCCGGTGGTCCCGGTACAATACCGGTGACCCTGAAACTTGTCCCGATGGCCGAAATAGCACTTCCTATATATAATTCTTTACCTCCGGACCATTCCGGAACTCCTCGTGACGTCCGGGATCTCATCCGGGACTCCTAAAAACATTCGGGTTACTGCATATACATATCCCTACAACCCTAGCGTCACCGAACCTTAAGTGTGTAGACCCTACGGGTTCGGGAGACATGCAGACATGACCGAGATGACTCTCCGGTCAATAACCAACAGCGGGATCTGGATACCCATGTTGGCTCCCACATGTTCCACGATGATCTCATCGGATGAACCACGATGTCAAGGACTTAATCAATCACGTATACAATTCCCTTTGTCTAGCGGTACGATACTTGCCCGAGATTCGATCGTCGGTATCCCGATACCTTGTTCAATCTCGTTACCGGCAAGTCTCTTTACTCGTTTCATAACACATCATCCCATGATCAAATCCTTGATCACATTGTGCACATTATGATGATGTCCTACCGAGTGGGCCCAGAGATACCTCTCCGTTTACACGGAGTGACAAATCCCAGTCTCGATTCGTGCCCACCCAACAGACACTTTCGGAGATACCTGTAGTATACCTTTATAGCCACCCAGTTACGTTGTGACGTTTGGCACACCCAAAGCACTCCTACGGTATTCGGGAGTTGCACAATCTCATGGTCTAAGGAAATGATACTTGACATTAGAAAAGCTTTAGCATACGAACTACATGATCTTGTGCTAGGCTTAGGATTGGGTCTTATCCATCACATCATTCTCCTAATGATGTGATCCCGTTATCAACGACATCCAATGTCCATGGTCAGGAAACCGTGACCATCTATTGATCAACGAGCTAGTCAACTAGAGGCTTACTAGGGACATGGTGTTGTCTATGTATCCACACATGTATTTGAGTTTCCTATCAATACAATTCTAGCATGGATAATAAACGATTATCATGAACAAGGAAATATAATAATAACTAATTTATTATTGCCTCTAGGGCATATTTCCAACA
>NC_041384.1:144297200-144318312 GCF_002162155.2 Triticum dicoccoides
GTGCCTCAACTCTAAGCCGTTTAACTGAACTATCACGTAGTTATCAAAATGTGTATGTCAGATGTTCGCAACATCCATAGACAACGTTCGAGGTTCAGCACACTGAGCGGTGCATTAAGGACATAAGCCTTCTATGAAGCAATGAGGACAAACCTCAGTTTACGGACCTAGTCCGCATGATTGCTACTATCAACTTTCAACTAAATTTTCTCTAGGAACATATCTAAACAGTAGAACTGAAGTGCGAGCTACGACATAATTTGCGAAGACCTTTTGACTATGTTCAGGATAATTAAGTTCATCTTGTGAACTCCCACTCAGATAGACATCCCTCTAGTCATCTAAGTGATTACATGATCCGAGTCAACTAGGCCGTGTCCGATCATCACGTGAGACGGACTAGTCATCATCGGTGAACATCTTCATGTTGATCGTATCTACCATACGACTCATGCTCGACCTTTCGGTCTCTTGTGTTCCGAGGCCATGTCTGTACATGCTAGGCTCGTCAAGTCAACCTAAGTGTTTCGCGTGTGTAAATCTGTCTTACACCCGTTGTATGTGAACGTTAGAATCTAACACCCGATCATCACGTGGTGCTTCGAAACAACGAACTGTCGCAATGGTGCACAGTTAGGGGGAACACTTTCTTGAAATTATTATGAGGGATCATCTTATTTACTACCGTTGTTCTAAGTAAACAAGATGCATAAACATGATAAACATCACATGTAATCAAATAGTGACATGATATGGCCATCATCACTTTGCTCCTCTTGATCTCCATCTTCGGGGCTCCATGATCATCATTGTCACCAGCATGACACCATGATCTCCATCATCATGATCTCTATCATCGTGTCTTCATGAAGTTGTCTCGTCAACTATTACTTCTACTACTACAGCAAATGGTTAGCAATAAAGTAAAGTAATTACATGACGTTTATGTTGACACGCAGGTCATAAATAAATTAAGACAACTCCTATGGCTCCTGCCGGTTGTCATACTCATCGACATGCAAGTCGTGATTCCTATTACAAGAACATGATCAATCTCATACATCACATATATCATTCATCACATCATTTTGGCCATATCACATCACATAGCATACCCTGCAAAAACAAGTTAGACGTCCTCTAATTGTTGTTTGCATGTTTTACGTGGCTGCTATGGGTTTCTAGCAAGAACGTTTCTTACCTACGCAAAAACCACAACGTGATATGCCAATTGC
This sequence comes from Triticum dicoccoides, assembly GCF_002162155.2. Classification (NCBI taxonomy): domain Eukaryota; kingdom Viridiplantae; phylum Streptophyta; class Magnoliopsida; order Poales; family Poaceae; genus Triticum; species Triticum dicoccoides. The sequence continues at coordinate 144,298,436 of NC_041384.1, forward strand.
TATTTACCCTTCATAAGGACCCTTTTCATCGAATCCGATCCGACTAAAGTGGGAGAGACAGACACCCGCTAGCCACCTTATGCAACTACTGCATGTCAGTCGGTGGAACCAGTCTCACGTAAGAGTACGTGTAAGGTCGGTCTGGGCCGCTTCATCCCACAATGCCGGCGAATCAAGATTGGACTAGTAACGGTAAGCATATTGAACAAAATCAACGCCCACAACTACTTTGTGTTCTACTCGTGCATAGAATCTACGCAATAGACCTAGCTCATGATGCCACTATTGGGAAACGTAGCATAAATTCAAAATTTTCCTACGTGTCACCAAGATCTATCTATGGAGTCATCTAGCAATGAGGGAGGACTGGATCTACATACCCTTGTAGATCGTGCGTGGAAGCGTTCAAGAGAACGGGGTTGATGGAGTCGTACTCGTCGTGATCCAAATCACCGATGATCCTAGCGCCGAACGGACGACACCTCCGCGTTCAACACACGTACAAAGCAGCGACGTCTCCTCCTTCTTGATCCAGCAAGGGGGGAGGAGAGGTTGATGCAGATGGCTCCAACAGCAGCACGACGGCGTGGTGGTGGTGGAGCTGCAGTACTCCGGCAGGGCTTCGCCAAGCACTATGGAGGAGGAGGATGTGTTGGAGCGGGAGAGGGAGGCACCAAAGGCATGGATTGAGAAGCCCTCCTTCCCCCACTATATATAGGGAGCCTAGGGGGGGGGGCACCGGCCCTAGGAGATCCAATCTCCTAGGGGGGCGGCGGCCAAGGGAGGAATCCCTCCTCCCCAAGGCACCTAGGAGGTGCCTTCCCCCTTTGGGACTCTTCCCTTCCTTATCTCTTGGCGCATGGGCCTCTTGGGGCTGGTGCCCTTGGCCCATATGGGCCAAGGCGCACCCCCTACAGCCCATGTGGCCCCCCGGGGCAGGTGTGTAGGATCGAAAGTATGTCTAGAGGGGGGGGGGTGATTAGACTACTTGACCAAATAAAAACTTAACCTTTTCCCAATTTTAGTTCTTGGCAGATTTTAGCTATTGTAGGACAAGTCAAGCAATCATCACACAATTCAAGCAAGCATGCAAAGAGTATATTGGCAGTGGAAAGTAAAGCATGCAACTTGCAAGAATGTAAAGGGAAGGGTTTGGAGAATTCAAACGCAATTGGAGACACGGATGTTTTTCCTGTGGTTCGGATAGGTGGTGCTATCCTACATCCACGTTGATGGAGACTTCAACCCACGAAGGGTAATGGTCGCGCGAGTCCACGGAGGGCTCCACCCACGAAGGGTCCACGAAGTAGCAACCTTGTCTATCCCACCATGGCCATCGCCCACGAAGGACTTGCCTCACTAGCGGTAGATCTTCACGAAGTAGGCGATCTCCTTGCCCTTACAAACTCCTTGGTTCAACTCCACAATCTTGTCGGAGGCTCCCAAGTGACACCTAGCCAATCTAGGAGACACCACTCTCCAAGAAGTAACAAATGGTGTGTTGATGATGAACTCCTTGCTCTTGTGCTTAAAATGATAGTCTCCCCAACACTCAACTCTCTCTCATAGGATTTGGATTTTGTGGAAAGAAGATTTGAGTGGAAAGCAACTTGGGTAAGGCTAGAGATCAAGATTCATATGGTAGGAATGGAATATCTTGGTCTCAACACATGAGTAGGTGGTTCTCTCTCAGAACATATGAGTTGGAATTGTGTATGTGTTCTGATGACTCTCTCCACGAATGAAGAGGAGGTGGAGGGGGTATATATAGCCTCCACACAAAATCCAACCGTTACACACAGTTTTCCAATCTCGGTGGGACCGAATCAACAAACTCGGTCAGACCGAAAAGGTAAACCTAGTGACCGTTAGAGATTTTCGGTGGGACTGACATGCAACTCGGTAGGACGGATATGGTTAGGGTTTGGGCATAACGTAATCTCGGTGAGACCGATTACACAAACTCGGTGAGACCGAGTTTGGTAATAAGCTAACCAGAGAGTTGGTCAGGCAAACTCGGTGGGACCGATTTGCTCTTTCGGTGAGACCGAAAAGTTACAAAAGGGAAATAGAGAGTTTACATTGCAATCTCGGTGGGACCGATTCGCTCTTTCGGTGAGACCGAAAAGTTACGAAAGGGAAACAGAGAGTTTGCAATCCCATCTCGGTGAGACCGAGATCCCTATCGGTAGAACCGAATTGCTAGGGTTTGGCAGTGGCTTATGACAAGTGAAACTCGGTGGCGCCGGATAGAAAGAATCGGTAGGACCGAGTTTGGCTTAGGGTTTAGGTCATATGTGGATATGGGAAACTAGTTGATGGTTTTGGAGCATATCACTAAGCACATGAAGCAAGAGGCTCATTAAGCAACACCTCATCCCTCCTTGATAGTATTGGCTTTTCCTAAAGACTCAATGTGATATTGGATCACTAAAATATAAAATGAAGAGTCTTGAGCTTTTGAGCTTGAGCCAATCCTTTGTCCTTAGCATTTTGAGGGTTCCACTTTCACATCCATGCCATGCCAATCATTGAGCTTTCCTAAAATAGTCATCTTGGAATAGCATTAGCTCAATGAGCTATATGTTGTTATGAATTACCAAAACCACCTAGGGATAGTTGCACTTTCAATCTCCCCCTTTTTGGTAATTGATGACAACATATAGATCAAAGCTTCGACAAATGATAATAAGCATGAAATATATCGTCGCTTTGAGAAGTATGTGACAAGTAAGAGCTCCCCCTAAATTTGTGCATATTTAAAATTTGCTTTGGACTGCAAATGCACAAAGAGTTAGAGTCATGGGTTACTCTTCCATGTCACATACATCTTGGTGGAGCGCTTAAAATGATAAGAATGAAATACATGCACTCATCACCAAGAATAGTGAATGATCACATAAGATAGATAAGATGATAATATTAAGCAAACATTAAGTGTAGCTTATGATCAAACACATGATCATCAATGTCTCACGAGCAATGACATAGTATCTCACACAAAAGCAAACAAAGTTCGAAAAACCACCAAATAAAACAAGAGAGAATAAAAGCAACACTCTCTCTCAAAGCCTATGATCTATACATTTTCTCCCCCTTTGGCAACAAGTTACCAAAAAGTTCCTAGAAAATGCATAGTGCTAAGTCGACACTCAGGCTTGATCTTCAGGTGGTGGTGGAGTCCGGAGCACTCCAAGGACGAAGCCTTCTGTAGACGTGGTCGGAGTCGAGGCTGAAGTGGACGCTGGAGCTGGTGGAACTGAGGCTGTAGCTGGTGCAGACGTGGTGGCTCTGGGGTCAGCAACTGGCACTGCAGACGACCTCGGACCTCGTGGCACTCTGGCAAAGGCATCAGTTGTAGTCTTGCCTCTCCTCTCCTGCATGTCATCCTGGAGCTGCTCCACTGCAGTCTGAATCTCTGTCACTTTGACATCCAAGTCATAGAACTTTTGTTCCATGATCCTCCCTAAGCTTGCCTAGTTCTGAGTTAGGGTGGCTAGTCCTTGCTCAATCCGCAGGGTGGATGCAATCAAGTAACCAAGCTTCTCTTGTTTGGTTTTCAGGAAATATTCAGATGCCTCCTCTTGAGTAGGCATCTTGGCAGCTTTCTCCTTCCTCGCCTTCTCCTTCTTGGCTTGTGCTTGGGTAGATGATGGCTCATTCTCAGTCATGACCACTTGATTATCTTCAAAGTCTGGACGGATGGGCAGGTGTTCCTTGTCCAATAAGTATATACCCGTGCCCATCTTAGAGTTGATGAGCTCCTGAATCTGTGGGGCATATCCACAGCTCCTCTTCTGGTCTGCTGCTGTCCTCTTGATTGTTTCAATCATAAGGCTCATGACTTTGAATTTCTGTGGCACGTAAAAGATATGAAGCAAGTTGATCGCGTGGCCCCTGATCATCTTGTGATCTCCAGACTTGGGCAATAGGGTGTGCCTAAGAACCCAGTTGATGGTTGGTAGCCCTGACAGAAGATAGTGTACTGAGCCAAACTTGAACGTATCAAGTGCTTCATTTGGAATCTCCTTGTACATGTTTGACATTGAGTTGTGGTCCATCTTCTTCTTGGCATAAATGTCCAAGTCATCATCATGCTCTTCTGGGGCATTAATCAGCTGAGCCCATTCAGCAACTGTAGACTGGTACCTTGTACCCTCTAACATCCATACAATCCTGCCATCTGGATAGAAATGGGCTGTGGAGTAGAACTACATGATGAGTTCCTCGTTCCACTTTGTGAGCTTCTGCCCAACAAAGTCCTCTACTCCACATGCCTTGAAGCTGTCCTGCACTCCAGGGTAGTACTCTTTGTTGTCCTTGATGTATTGCCAATCAACCCATCTCATATCACAGACAATTGGCTTCTTGTCTAGCAGCACTGTCTCATAAAAGTCTTGCTGCTCCTTGGTGTGAAACCTGTAGTCAACTGCAGTCCTTCTCCTTGAAGCATACGGGTCTGCTTCTCTCCACTTCTGGAGCCCTGAATCTCTCCTGAGTTTCATATCCTCAGCCACAGGATGAGCATCGTTGTGGTCTGGGATCTTGGGCTTGAGCTTTCTAAGAACATTCTCTTCTTCTTCTTCTTCTGCAGATTCAGGCACTGGGGCCTTATTCTTCTCAGTAGCTGGGATGCTTCTTGTGTTCCTCTTTGGCTTTGGCTTTGGAGCTGGCTTGGTCTTGGAAGCAGCTGCCCCTGTTCTTATGGCATCACCCATCAGCTTGGGTGCCTTAGGTGCTGGTGCATCTACCTCTTCTTCTTCCTCCTCATCTTCCATGATGGAAGCCTTGCCAAGCACTCTGGCTACAGTTTTCTTCACCCTTTCTTTCCTCTTCTTGCCTTCAGCAGCAACTGGCTCAATGGGAGTGGGATTCTTAGTTGAAGCTCTGGCCTTTGACATAGGTTGCCTGCCTGCTGGCCTTTTGATCTTCATCCCTGGTTTTATGCCCTGTGCTGGCTCAACTCTCTTAGAAGTTGCTTCCTCTTCTACCACATAATCCTCATCTTCTGAGTCTGAGGTTCTCTTCTTTCTCTGTCTTGTGGCAGCTTTAGGCAGATTGCTAGGGGTGCTCCTGCTGCCATCATCTGAGGAACTTGAGGGACTAGTGCCCTCACTCATCTGCACTTGCTGCTCTGACAAGTTCTAGCTATCACTTTGGTCTGACATGATGCAAACTCTGACTGCTGACCCTATGAATAGGTTATAGATGAGATAGAGTGGATAAGCATCACAAAATGCAGAGATTTTTGCAAAAGAATAATTCAAAAACTTAGTTTTAGTTTCCCACTGAAAGCATCTAGGATCTACCGATTTCTAAACTCGGTGATACCGAAGCAGTTTTGGCACCTAAACTAGTGAACTCGGTCAGACCGAGTCACAGTTCGGTGGCACCGAGACTGCTAGGGTTTCACAGAGTTCCAAAATCGGTCACACCGATAAGTAATTCTCGGTCAGACCGAGTCTCACTTGTGCAATGGCATAAGCCAAATCGGCGGGACCGAGTTTTTCAACTCGGTGGGTCCGAGATGGTTTCGGCGGAAACCTAACCCTAAAATTTTCAAATTAAACCTAATCTACGAGTTCATTGACTGGATAGAAGTTTAACAAACGTGGCAAGAATCATGATGATCACAATGTGCTAAGAATCGGATTGGGGAATAGCACAAAGATCGAGTCCATACCCTAGTTCGGCGGAGACTCGCTACGGCGGCAACGGCGGGGTTGAATTTCCGTTGACGGCGACGGAGACCAGCGACTGGAGGCGGCTGGTAGCGAGGAGACGATCCGGAGACCAATTTGGCAGAGCAGGCTATCGCGCGAGCGAAGGGGTTCGGAGAAATTTCCAGATTTTTGCCCGTGACTGTATATAGCCCGACCCTGTCGGTGTGACCGAGTGGAACAACTCGGTGGCACCGAGATGCAAAACTGTATACAATTGTTGCAACTCGGTGTGACCGAATGGTTCAAATCGGTTGCACCGAGATCGAAAACCTAGATCAACTTAATGATCTCGGTAGGACCGAAAGTAGGGTATCAGTCAGACCGAGAATCATAAAGAGGTTTTGGAAGTTTAAGTCTATGACGAATCGGGGACTCCGAGCGCTCCTCACACAGAGTGGTTCGAATCTGACTTAATCAAATTTTGTGATGTAGCATGAATAGAGTTTGAGACGAGAAAAGCATAGATAGCTAGAGGAGGTTCTTAGGCATTCTTGTCCATCCACTTGGCAAAAGGAAATAAAACCAAACAATCAAAACAACAAGTGGATGTCCTCGAATGAGTAAAATATGCAACCAGCATGCTCACACAATAAGATGGAAAATGAAATATGTGACAAGGCATGCACAACCAATTCTAGCATCTATCAAGCAATTTGCGATGACAAGGTCATCTATATATGAGTATATTGACTTAGGAGTCAAGTGAGAACACTTGATCATAGGTCATACTCATCGTTTAAGCTCAAGTGGGGTTACCACTTTTACATAAAGCATTGTTGTGTTCACATCTTTAGAGTTGCTTTAGCTCAAGTCTTAGAGTAAAGCTCCCCCTAGATGTGATATCCCCCCTTAGAGGGATGAACTAACCTTGGGTTTTGTCGATGATGACTTCATGTAGATGTTGAAGATGTGGATGCTCAATGTTGATGTAGATCACTTGGAGCTATCCATTTGAGTGAATTGCACTTTCAATACCTACATGGGTTAGTCCCACAAGGAACAAACAAGGATATCCATAGACATATAGTGATGCACACACAAGATGATGTCCATGAAAACTTTTAGGTTACCTTGTCCCTTGTCTTACCAACAAGAGGGTTTGTGACTCCTTGAACTAGTGCAAGATGTGGAAGTTGATTGCACTTGTTCTTGCCAAAATGATAAGAGTGAAGTATGTTGGCGGAGTCACCCTCAAGAACTCTCTAGTTCTTCTTCTTTTGGATCCACACCATCTTGATGGGAATCCTTGGAGTTGTAGTCGTACTTGATGAAGTGGAACTTGAAGTAGTCTTGGGAATCCACTTGACTAAGGTCTTAGGAGCTTCTTCAAATGCATCAATTTCCTCTTGAAGCTTGTCCTTGCCTTTTTGCTTGTAGTCTTGTGGTGGAAGATCATCTTGAGCTTGTGTCCCCTTGAAAGAAGTATCATACTTCTCTTGTTGAGGAACAAACTTTGTCTTGGGGTATTGATCTTCTTCCCACTCAACTCCATTGGCATTGAACTTTCGTTCAAAACCAACACCTTGATTCTTCCGGTGCATTCCTTGCTTGCGCACAATTTTCTCGAATTGCTTACTCCCGGCAAGGCTTTTGTACACTCCTTTCTCTATAATTCCCTTCAATAAGCTATTTTCTTGCTCAAGTGTAACTTGGCTAAGAGAATCATTAGTGGAATCAAGAGAACTACTAGAAGCAACAATATTGGATTTAGCATGATCATTGTTACTACTAGAGGAAGAATATTTCTTGTTCTTGTTACTAGACTTGACTTGAGGCATGTAAGTGGATAAGAGTAAACGCTTGGCAATGTAAGAAGAACTTTTCTTGCGGAGATCATCATTGATTGCTTTTAAGAACTCATGCTGTTGCTCAAGATTGAGCTTTTCAAAGCGTAATTTCTCATGAGCTCTTAAAAGTTCTCGATGATCTTCGAAGATAGTTTCATGAGCTAACTTAAGAGTGTTTAGTTCTTTAGTTAGAGCCTCAATCTTCTCCTTATCATTGTCATTTGTTTTATCTTGATTAGCATGATTAATTGATGTTTCATCATAGTATTCATCACTAGAGTTGTCAACAAGCAAATCATCACCTAACAAGTCATCTTCATCACTATTGAAATCAACATACTCGGGGTGTGTTACCTTAGGACCTTTGGCCATGAAGCATCTTCCAATTCCTTCATTTGGTGAGTCAAATATGTCGTAGGAGTTGGTTGACACAAGTGCTAGACCGGCAACACCTTCATCTTGAGTATCTTCGGAGTCGGAGTGATAACTTCTCTCGGAGTGGCTGTCGGAGTCGGAGCCGGATACCCATTCACCAACATGAGCTTGATGTCTTCGTTTTGTGTAGCTCCTTGATGATTTTTCCTTCCTTTCCGAATCCTTGCTTCTCCGTGAGTATCTTCGTTCATAACGATCATCTCTACTCCTTCTCTCTCTTGGTGGTGATTCTTTGCTTCTTCTTTTTGGAGAATCTTCTCTTCTCTTGTAGGGAGCCGTACACTCATTGGAATAGTGTCCGGGTCTTCCACAACTGTAGCAATTTTGCTCTCGACTAGAAGATCTTTTGTCATTGTAGGACCTTGACTTGAAGCTTCTATCTTTGCTTCTACTCTTGTAGAACTTGTTGAAGTTCTTCACCATTAAGCTCAATTCTTCATTGAAGTTTTGTTTCTCACTTGATGATGTAGGGGCTTCACATGAGGCTTTGTAGGCACCACTTGATTTGTTGTGAAGTTCCTCTTTATCCTTAAGTGACATCTCATGAGCAACAATTCTTCCAATCACCTCCGTTGGCTTGAGATCTTTGTAATTTGGCATCATTTGGATCAATGTGCACACGGTATCATATTTTCCATCCAAGGCTCTTAGAATCTTCTTGATGATGAATCTATCGGTCATCTCTTCACTTCCTAAGCCGGCAATCTCATTTGTGATGAGAGCAAGCCTAGAGTACATTTCAGCGACACCTTCACCATCCTTCATTTTGAACTTGTCAAGTTGACTTTGAAGCACATACAACTTGGATTCCTTGACGGAGTCGGTACCTTCGTGCATATCAATCAAAGTGTCCCAAATTTCCTTTGCATTCTCAAGACGGCTGATTTTGTTGAATTCTTCGGGGCACAATCCGTTGAAGAGAATATCACAAGCTTGAGCATTGTATTGCAACATCTTCAACTCATCCGCGGTAGCTTCACGGTTTGGTTCTTTCCCATCAAAGAAGTCACCTTGCAAACCAACACACACAATAGCCCAAACGGCGGGGTTATGTCCAAGAATATGCATTTTCATTTTATGCTTCCAACTAGCAAAATTAGTACCATCAAAGTAAGGACCTCTACGGTGATAATTTCCCTCGCTAGACGCCATACTCTCCTAGGTTGTGAAACCAAGGCTATGACCACCAAAAGCTATGGAGATCAAAGCAAATGGAGACCAAAGCTCTAATACCACTTGTAGGATCGAAAGTATGTCTAGAGGGGGGGTGATTAGACTACTTGACCAAATAAAAACTTAACCTTTTCCCAATTTTAGTTCTTGGCAGATTTTAGCTATTGTAGGACAAGTCAAGCAATCATCACACAATTCAAGCAAGCATGCAAAGAGTATATTGGCAGCGGAAAGTAAAGCATGCAACTTGCAAGAATGTAAAGGGAAGGGTTTGGAGAATTCAAACACAATTGGAGACACGGATGTTTTTCCCGTGGTTCGGATAGGTGGTGCTATCCTACATCCACGTTGATGGAGACTTCAACCCACGAAGGGTAACGGTCGCGCGAGTCCATGAAGGGCTCCACCCACGAAGGGTCCACAAAGTAGCAACCTTGTCTATCCCACCATGGCCATCGCCCACGAAGGACTTGCCTCACTAGCGGTAGATCTTCACGAGGTAGGCGATCTCCTTGCCGTTACAAACTCCTTGGTTCAACTCCACAATCTTGTCGGAGGCTCCCAAGTGACACCTAGCCAATCTAGGAGACACCACTCTCCAAGAAGTAACAAATGGTGTGTTGATGATGAACTCCTTGCTCTTGTGCTTAAAATGATAGTCTCCCCAACACTTAACTCTCTCTCATAGGATTTGGATTTTGTGGAAAGAAGATTTGAGTGGAAAGCAACTTGGGGAAGGCTAGAGATCAAGATTCATATGGTAGGAATGGAATATCTTGGTCTCAACACATGAGTAGGTGGTTCTCTCTCAAAACATATGAGTTGGAATTGTGTATGTGTTCTGATGGCTCTCTCCACGAATGAAGAGGAGGTGGAGGGGTATATATAGCCTCCACACAAAATCCAACCGTTACACACAGTTTTCCAATCTTGGTGGCACCGTATCAACAAACTCGGTCGGACCGAAAAGGTAAACCTAGTGACAGTTAGAGATTTTTGGTGGGACTAACATGCAACTCGGTAGGACCGATATGGTTAGGGTTTGGGCATAACGTAATCTCGGTGAGACCGAGTTTGGTAATAAGCTAACCAGAGAGTTGGTTAGGCAAACTCGGTGGGACCAATTTGCTCTTTCAGTGAGACCGAAAAGTTACAAAAGGGAAATAGAGAGTTTACATTGCAATCTCGGTGGGACCGATTCGCTCTTTCGGTGAGACCGAAAAGTTATGAAAGGGAAATAGAGAGTTTGCAATCCCATCTCGGTGAGACCGAGATCCCTATCGGTAGAACCGAATTGCTAGGGTTTGGCAGTGGCTTATGACAAGTGAAACTCGGTGGCGCCGGATAGAAAGAATCGGTAGGACCGAGTTTGGCTTAGGGTTTAGGTCATATGTGGATATGGGAAAGTAGTTGAGGGTTTTGGAGCATATCACTAAGCACATGAAGCAAGAGGCTCATTAAGCAACACCTCATCCCTCCTTGATAGTATTGGCTTTTCCTAAAGACTCAATGTGATCTTGGATCACTAAAAAATAAAATGAAGAGTCTCGAGCTTTTGAGCTTGAGCCAATCCTTGTCCTTAGCATTTTGAGGGTTCCACTTTCACATCCATGCCATGCCAATCATTGAGCTTTCCTGAAATAGTCATCTTGGAATAGCATTAGCTCAATGAGATATATGTTGTTATGAATTACCAAAACCACCTAGGGATAGTTGCACTTTCAAGGTGGCCCCACCCGGTGGACCCCTGGGACCCTTCCGGTGGTCCCGGTACAATACCGGTGACCCTGAAACTTGTCCCGATGGCCGAAATAGCACTTCCTATATATAATTCTTTACCTCCGGACCATTCCGGAACTCCTAGTGACGTCCGGGATCTCATCCGGGACTCCGAACAACATTCGGGTTACTGCATATACATATCCCTACAACCCTAGCGTCACCGAACCTTAAGTGTGTAGACCCTACGGGTTCGGGAGACATGCAGACATGACCGAGATGACTCTCCGGTCAATAGCCAACAGCGGGATCTGGATACCCATGTTGGCTCCCACACGTTCCACGATGATCTCATCGGATGAACCATGATGTCAAGGACTTAATCAATGCCGTATACAATTCCCTTTGTCTAGCGGTACGATACTTGCCCGAGATTCGATCGTCGGTATCCCGATACCTTGTTCAATCTCGTTACCGGCAAGTCTCTTTACTCGTTTCGTAACACATCATCCCGTGATCAACTCCTTGATCACATTGTGCACATTATGATGATGTCCTACCGAGTGGGCCCAGAGATACCTCTTCGTTTACACGGAGTGACAAATCCCAGTCTCGATTTGTGCCAACCCAGCAGACACTTTCGGAGATACCTGTAGTATACCTTTATAGCCACCCAGTTACGTTGTGACATTTGGCACACCCAAAGCACTCCTACGGTATCCGGGAGTTGCACAATCTCATGGTCTAAGGAAATGATACTTGACATTAGAAAAGCTTTAGCATACGAACTACATGATCTTGTGCTAGGCTTAGGATTGGGTCTTGTCCATCACATCATTCTCCTAATGATGTGATCCCGTTATCAACGACATCCAATGTCCATGGTCAGGAAACCGTGACCATCTATTGATCAACGAGCTAGTCAACTAGAGGCTTACTAGGGACATGGTGTTGTCTATGTATCCACACATGTATTTGAGTTTCCTATCAATACAATTCTAGCATGGATAATAAACGATTATCATGAATAAGGAAATATAATAATAACTAATTTATTATTGCCTCTAGGGCATATTTCCAACAGTACAGTCCATGTACGATGGAAGCCGTTCCTTGACCATGTTGACCACGCCGCGCCTAGAGCAGTAGGGCGGTGGACGACGGCGAGGCCTAGGAAGGGGACGACGCGGAGCCGGGGAAGACACGACAGTGGATGCCCACGCGTAGAGGAGTATGAGGGTTCACTGGTTCGTTGCGGTGTGAGGCTGCCGTCGTTGCAGAATAACAGGGGGTGTGGGTGAGTAGAGGGATGGCCTGGCCAACGGTGGGAGTAGTAGGGAGCGGTGAGGCCTTCGACGCATCGCAGCCGGCCACAGGAGGCAGGAGCACGAGGCACGACCGGTGCCGGTTTGGGCGGCTAGAGCAAGAAGACCAGAGGTTGAAGAAGCACTACGGCCATTGGATGGACATCGTACGGTCACTGGAGCTAGAATCAAGCATATTGACTAAGTTGACAAAGCCCTCCGTCCCTGTCAACTTAGTAGGCCCACAAGTTAGCCTGCCACTATACTGGCTCCCAGCTAGCAGGGGGAGTATTCATTTTTTTGTGCGTAATAAGGAGGCACTTCCTTGCATGCGAAGATATAGCTGGTGGGTCCGAGCTGTCAGTAGCGGTAAAGTTTTTTTCGCAAAATATAGAGGCCCTTTCGGTGGGTCCTAGATGTCAGGTGGAGGAATCATTATTTTGCACGTAATAAGGAGGCATTTCCTTATGTGCGGCTATGGACCCAACTGTCAGCCTCTCCACGCATAGTCTACTTCAGATGCATGTCGGTCGTTGACCACATTGACCAGGCCGCGCCGAGAGCACCAGGGCGATGGACGACGGCGAGGCCTAGGAAGGGAATGACACAGAGCCAGGGAAGACTCGGTAGTTGTTTCCCACACAGAGGGGAGTATGACTGTATGAGGGTTTACTGGTTCGTCTGCCGTCGCTGGAGAATAACAAGTGTGGGTGAGTAGAGAGATGGCTAGGCCAGCGATGGGAGTACGGTGGGGCGGTGAGGCCTGCGCGGCAGCATAGCCGGCCGCAGGAAGGAGGGAGCAGGCAGTCCCACTGGCACTTGATTGAGCGGCTGGAGCAGGAAGAGCAGAGATTGAAGAAGCACGACGGCCGTTGGATGGACATCCAACAGTCACTGCTTGCGCGTCAACCTTTTTTTTAGGAAAACCTCAAATATGTGGAAAACAACATACAACCCATCTACCATTATTTCTAATAATTTACAAACCATTTGCTAATTCTTAAAGTTTTTTTGAAGCCCATATTCTTTTTGTTAGCATTAGAACCCATATTGTGGCCACGGTTAAAAAATTATACGAAATTTTGCATATTTCGGTGCGGTCCGAACTGTTTTTAATCCCGAAATTTCGAGTCACATTCAAACTGATTTTAAAAATAATTGTATATCAATATAAAATCCAACAAATTGTCCATGCATAAAAATCAATGCAATTTAAAGTCTCGAAATGAAAAAAAGAAATTTGAAACTAATTGTCAGTTTGATTTGTTTAAAAAATGTACAACCCATTTCTCATTACTGATAGGCCATTTTCTCGGCCAGCCGAATGAAGCTCTCCTCGTCTTGAAAGATTTGTAGCCCAACAGGCCTGACAAAGCGATTAACTTGGCAAATCACAAAAAAAACTGGGCCGTGGCCGTGGAACCAGCTGCGACCATGGACCTAGCTGTCAGCCTCTACACGTACAATACTCTTCCGATGGAAGTCGGTCGTTGATCACATTGACCACGCCGCGCCGAGAGCACCAAGGCGGTGGACGACGGCGAGGCCTAGGAAGGGGATGACGCGGAGCCGGGGAAGACGCGACAGTGGATGCCCACGCGGAGAGGAGTACGAGGGTTCACTGGTTCGGTTGCGGTGTGAGGCTGCCGTCGCCGCAGAATAACAAGGGGTGTGGGTGAGTGGAAGGATTGGCTTGGCCAGCGGTGGGAGTAGTATGGGGGCGGTGAGGCCTCCGCGGCAGCACAGCCGGCCACGGGAGGTAGGAGCAGGCGTCACGACCGGCACAGCTTTGGGCGGCTGGAGCAAGAAGACCAGAGGTTAAAGAAGCACTATGGCCGTTGGATGGACACCGTACGGTCACTGGAGCTAGAATCGTTCATATTGACTAAGTTGACAAAGCCCTCCATCCCCGTCAACCTAGTAGGCCCACAAGTCAGCCACCTACTATGGTGGGTCCCAGCTAGCAGGGGGTATTCATTTTTGTGTGCTTAATAAGGAGGCACTTCCTTGCGTGCGAAGAGATAGCTGGTGGGTCTGACCTGTCAGCAAGGGGAACATTTTTTCGCGAAATACAGAAGCCCTTCTAGTGGGTCCTAGCTGTCAGGTGGAGGAATCATTATTTTGCGCGTAATAAGGAGGCATTTCCTTGCGTGTGGCCGTGGACCCAGCTGTTAGCCTCTCCATGTACAGTCCACTTCCGATGGATGTCGTTCATTGACCATGTTGACCAGGACGCGCTGAGAGAACCAGGGCGGTGGACGACGGTGAGGCCTAGGAAGGGAAGACACGGAGCCAGGGAAGACTCGGCAGTTGTTTCCCACATGGAGGAGTACAAGGGTTTACTGGTTTGTCTATAGTCCCCGGAGAATAACAGCGGGTGTGGGTGAGTAGAGGGATGGCTAGGCCAGCGATGGGAGTACGGTGGGGCGGTGAGGCCTGCGCGGCAGCATAGCCGGCCGTGGGAGGAGGGAGCAGGCAGTCCCGCCGGCGCTTGTTTGAGCGGCTGGAGCAGGAAGAGCAGAGATTGAAGAAGCACAACAGCCGTTGGATGGACATCCAACAGTCACTGCTCTCGTGTGCATTATTTCTAAAAATGTACAACCCATTTTCTAATTCTTAAAAAAAATTGGAGCCCATCTTCTTTTTGTTAGCATTACACCCCATATTGTGGCCAGGGTTAAAAAGTATACAAAATTTTGCATATTTCGGTGCGGTCAACTGTTTTTAATCCCGAAATATCGATTCACATTCAAACTATTTTGAAAAATAATTTATATAAATATAAAATCCAAATAATTGTCCAAATATAAAAATCAATGGAATTTAAAATCTTGTAATGATTTTTCTAAAACTAATTCCCGGTTTGATGTGTTTTAAAAATGTACAACCCATTTCTGGGCAAACCGAATGAAATTCTCCTCGTCTTGAAAGATTTGCAGCCCAATAGGGCTGATAAAGCAAGTAGGCCTCGTTTGGGTATTTCTTAAAAAAATAGAATTGGGCTAGCCATTTTTAGCAAGAAAAAAACACAACTGGGCTCATGATGTGGTAAACATAAATAAAACCCTGGATAGACGGGCCACATCCCCCCCACAGCCCCATTGTTACCCTGGTCTGTTGCTAAAACTAGTATAAATAACAACCGCTTGTTCCTCAAAAAAACTACGCGACCTGCTGGGTCCCTGGTGTCAGTCGCTCGTAGTGTAATTCTCTCGTTTATTGACTACATTGACAATGGCGTGAGCCCCAGATGTCCAACCATTAGGAGGAACTATATTTTTGTGCTTGTAATATAGAGGCACTTTCTTGCGTACTACCATGACGCTGGTGGGTCCCTACTGTCATCCTCTCCATGTACAGTCATCTCCTTGTTCCTCTCGGTTGTTGACGACGTTGACAACGCAAGAGGGCGGCGCACCGTGCATGGCGAGTGCACCAAGGCCGCAAGGCGGAGGACAATGGTGAGGCCTCGGACGGAACAAACATGAGCCGTGGAAGATGCGCCGGTCCAGTCACAGGCGGAGGGGAGTACGAGGGTTAACTGGTTTGGGTGCGGGTGCGTGTTGGGCTGACATCACCGGAGAATAACAGGACATGTGGGGGAATAGAGGGAAGGACTGGCCAACATTGGAGGGTGCATGCGGTAGGGCAGCGGAGGCGCAGCCAGCCATGGGAGGCGGGAGTAGGCGTAGCCGACAGGGTGGTTTGGTTTGGGTGGCTGGAGGAGGAAGAAGACAATAGATAAATAATACACGACAGATGTTGGATGTCAATCCAACGGCTGGTAGGCAGAATCGTTTGTTGACTGGCTAGTAAGTCGACACCACCTTGGATAGGCTATTTCCTCGCGGGTCCCAAATGTCAAAATCCAAATCTGTCACGGTCATGCAGCCTTCCCTATAAAAATTTACAGCCCATTTGATGTGCTAGTTCGAAATAAGTTTGTGGGTGCTGGTGGGGGCTAATCACTTGGCTTTTGTAATTGACAGTGATCTCAAGCAGGCGGCGAGAGTGATGTTATTTCCCTTGGTTGGGATTTGTTAGTTGTTACATTATTTCACTCTAAATTAAATGACTGGCAAGCCATTTGCCTTGCTTCAAAGAAAATATGACAGTCACAGCCGAGTTGAAAAGGGCAAGAACATCCAAGTCCAGCTTACAAACTGTACAAAAGCATGAGGGTTAATTGTTCATCAGGTTTACAAAAAAACCCCGGTTGAAAAGGGCAACAACATCTAACTCCGACACTGTTTTTGGCAGTCACAGTCAAATGGATCGGTCAGGTCCATAGAATGAACATCCTGGGTCGTAAAATTTACTGGATTATGACCACAATATGTTGTAAATAGAAGCCCGACACGTTCAGAAGCTCTTTTGTCCACCTGAAACTCCTTTTTTGCTCTTCCACATACCCATCCGTCAAAACCATCCTGTTGGTAAACTTAAGCCTGATGGACAATAGTAACCTCACATTCAGCAGGAAAAATGTGACAAATCTAGTGTTTGCACGGTTGACTACATATCGTTCTAGCGTTATTGTCTTCAATCTAATATCATGAGAATTGAGAAAATCCCGATGCTTACGAATCCACCGATTGGTCATAACTTTCTTACCCCGTCATGTTGCCTAAATAGACATGAAGATGAAAACAATTAAGGTCTAAAAAAAGAGTGTCGAAAGAGCAACAACTGAACGGTTAATTCTAGTACACTATATGCGGGCTTCCAATGTGCATGAAATTATCACCTTTATATACAACTTCTCCAGACATGGAAAACATTGCAGCAAGCCAATAATCTTGTTCAGATCAAAACTATTCATTTGGATATATAAGATCTTGACAGAATCCAGCACCATTGATAGGCTATCCATGGAGAAACTCTTCATTCAGCATAGAACATAATATTAGTACAAAATGTGTACTCCAAGATGACATATAACTTATGCGCAAAATTTTAAAATGCAGCTTATGGTTACACGTGTAGATGATAATATAAAGTACCTGAAGAATTGTGGAGCCAAACACCATATTGAAATGAGCACAGAGATCATGTATTACACCCAAGGTCTCCAGTTTAGGCGCAGAGAGGACGGTTATTTGCAACGTGAATAACTAGAATCAAGGATCAACCTTTGAAGTGAAGGGGCATCTTGGATGATGAGCTGCCTTCCATCAAAAGAAATTCCAATTCTTACAAGGTTAGGCGACTTTATTTGGAGACAACTGATTCTAACTTTGGAAAACAAGCACCAAGCACTCCAGGGCAGGGCAACTAGAGTGGATGACGCTGTGCAATGAGGCCTTCGATATACGAACCCGCCAGCTGTCAGGGGGAGAATCATATTTTTTGCCCGTAATATGGACACACTTCTTTGTATGCGAAGATGTAGCTGGAGGGTCCCAACAGTCAGAGGGAAATGTTTTTTTCATGAAATGTGGTGGCCTGTCCGGTGGGTCCATGTTGTCAAGTGGAGGAATCATTATTTTGCGCGTAATAAGGAGGCACTTCCTTGATGCGTCTGTGGACCCAGCTGTCAGCCTCTCCATGTAGAATACTCT
This sequence comes from Triticum dicoccoides, assembly GCF_002162155.2. Taxonomy (NCBI): domain Eukaryota; kingdom Viridiplantae; phylum Streptophyta; class Magnoliopsida; order Poales; family Poaceae; genus Triticum; species Triticum dicoccoides. The sequence goes on from NC_041384.1 coordinate 144,316,138, forward strand.
TCCGATGGAAGTCGTTCCTTGACCACATTGACCATGCCGCACCGAGAGCACCAAGGCGGTGGACGACGGTGAGGCCTAGGAAGGGGACGATGCAGAGCCGGAGAAGACACGACAGTGGATGCCCACGCAGAGAGGAGTATGAGGGTTGTGAAGGAAATATGCCCTAGAGGCAATAATAAAGTTGTTATTTATATTTCCTTATATCATGATAAATGTTTATTATTCATGCTAGAATTGTATTAACCGGAAACTTAGTACATGTGTGAATCCATAGACAAACAGAGTGTCCCTAGTATGCCTCTACTTGACTAGCTCGTTAATAAAAGATGGTTAAGTTGCCTAGCCATAGACATGTATTGTCATTTGATGAACGGGATCACATCATTAGAGAATGATGTGATGGACAAGACCCATCCGTTAGCTATAAATTCCCAAATATTCCGAAAACCCTCGGGGTAACCCTAGACCAGAAGTTCTGCCGCCGCAAGGCTCTATAGCCACCGAAAACCAATCTGGACCCCGTTCCGGCACTCTGCCGGAGGGGGGAATCATCACCGGTGGCCATCTTCATCATCCTGGCGGCCACCACGACGAGGAGGGAGTAGTCCACCCTCGGAGCTGAGGGGTTGTACCAGTAGCTATGTGTTTAATCTCTCTATCTCTATCTCGTGTTCTTGAGATGTCACGATCTTGAATATCGCGGGCTTTGTTAATATAGTCAGATCATATGGTGTTTTCCTCTCTCTATCTTGTTGTGATGAATTGAGTTTTTCCCTTTGTGATTTCGTTGTTATTGGATTGGATACTTTTATGGATTTGAGAACACTTGATATATGTCTTGCAATTGAATACTCATGATGACACTGGGGGTATCATATTTATTCAATTGATATATGTTTTGGCACTCAACTCGCGGATTCTTGAGGTGACATTGGGGTAATCTATGCATAGGGGTTGATGCATGTTCTTGTCTTTGTTTCTCCGGTAGAAATCTTGGGGCACTCTTTGAAGTTATTTGTGTTGGATATTGAGTATTATGAATATGAATTTGCTTTGGTGTTATTTTAGTACGAACTCTAGGATAGATCGAACGGAAAGAATAGCCTGGTGTTATTTTAGTAGAAACTCTTGAATAGATCAAACGGAAAGAATAGCTTTGAGGTGGTTTCGTACCCTACAAACAATTTATTCTTATGTACTCCGCTATATAGGAACTTTTGAGTGATTCTTCATCGCACTTTGAGGGGTGGTTATATGATCCAATTATATTAGCATTATTGAGAGATAGCACTAGCGAAAGTACGGACCCTAGGCCTCATTTTCAAGCATTGCAATACCTTTTATGTGCCCGTTTACTATTTGATACCTTGCTGTTTTTATTTATTCATATTATAAAAATATATTTCTACCATCCATATTACACTTTTATCACCATCTCTTCGCCGAACTAGTGCACCTATACAATTTGCCATTGTATTAGGTGTGTTGGGGACACAAGAGATTTCTTGTATTTGGTTGCAGGTTCGTTTGAGAGAGACCATCTTCATCCTACACCTCCCACGGATTGATAAACCTTAGGTCATCCACTTGAGGGAAAATTGTACTGTCCTACATAACTCTGCGCTTGGAGGCCCAACATGTGTCTATAAAAATAAACTTGCGTAGTAGACATCAATGAGCAGTCGCAGGTGGAGGCCAGAGGAGGTCGAGGATGGATGAACACTAGCCCGTGGAGGCTGGAGCGAGGCAGTAGATGGTGGACGAATAGTAGCCCGTGGAGTCCTGTTTTGCGGTATGCCACACCGCTCCTGATGGACAGGACCCCCATTTCAACCGTAGGAGGTCGAAGAGAAGTCTGTTCCCTCCGTTTTGTGGTACGCCACTCCCCTCTCCAACCAACATGACCCCGTTTAGACCATAGGAGGTTGAAGAGAAGTCCGTTTCCTCCGTTTTGCGGTACGCCAGACCCCTCCCGGTGAACAGTTTCCCATTTCGACCGTAGGCGGTCAAACACAAGGCCGTTTCCTCCGTTATGTGGTATGCCAGGCCTCGTTTCGGCTATTCTGTCCAAGCCGGTTACCTCCCGATGAACATCATGCATTCCATTGCCTCCCGATGAGCACGACGCAGTTTCTCCATTCTGACCCAGCCAGTTGGCTGCCGATGAACAGGACG
>NC_041384.1:144318714-144323633 GCF_002162155.2 Triticum dicoccoides
CGTCGCTGCTCTCCGCTGCCTCTCCATGTACACGAGCCCTGTCCGTACATATGCGCGAGAAGGCGTTCGAGACCCCTCCTGTATGTACGTGCATGGCCATATTCACTTTCTTGCAACCTGGCTGTACGTACGTGTACACGATATTGACGGGACTGCGTGACATGCTGCGTCCTCGCCTCTACTACAACACGTGCCCTTCCTTACTCGGCCACGGTTCATCACTGCAGCCTGTAGACAGAGCGATCGACCAGTATGTACGTACATGTTCGCGACCAGATAGACAACCCTATGTACGGTTCGCCGGGTGGGTCCTAGCTGTCAGGGAGGTAAGGAGGCACTTCCTTGCGTGCAAAGATATAGCTAGTGGGTCCCACTCTACAAAAAAAGACACATCCATGGCATTTTGGGCCGAACGAATTTGTTTTGTCATACTTATGACACTTCTATGACGATAATTGTGACAAAACCCGGTATCATCATAGATGTGGTGGGCTCCTACTTCCATGACAAAAAATCATGACATAAAATGGGCTTTTCGTCCTGGGCGGGCCGGAGACGCAGCTGCATGACATTCTTTGGGCCGTCCATGACGGAAAAAACCATGGTAGAAGCGAGGGCGAGGAAAATATCGGGGTGTTCCCGGTTACGTTGGGTGGTCGGGGACGAGCGATGCATGGAGGTTTGTGCGTTTCTCTCGTACACGCACGCGCATGGGTGCGAGGCGTTGGGCTCTAACTGAACCCGAGCAAGGCGTTCGCCTACTGAACCCGAGCGATTGCACTGCAGGCTAGGCGTTACTAAACCCGAGCGATCGATTGATGGCTGTTAACTGAACCCGATCGAGCAATTCCATCGCTGCTGCTGCTAACTGAAGCCGATCAATGCTGCCTCTGGATGAATAGTGAGCGTTGCTGGGGGGTTTGGATGAACAGTTCCCGGTGGGGGTGGATGAACAGGACCCCGTGGTGTTGCCTCTGGATGAACAGGACCCCAATCGATCGAGCTGGTTGGGGCTGGATGAACAGGACCGCATGGAGGGCTGGATGAACAGGACCACCTCGTGGAGGGCTGGATGAACAGTAGATGGTGGAGGGCTGGATGAACAGTATCCGGTGGAGGGGTGGTTGAATAGGAGCCCAGTGGAGAGGGCTGGTTGAACAGTAGCCGGTGGAGTATCGCGCGGTGGAGGCTGGATGAACAGTCGCAGGTGGAGGCTGGAGGAGGTCGACGGTGGATGAACAGTAGCCCGTGGAGGCTGGAGGGGGTCGACAGTGGAGATGAACAATATCCCGTGGAGTCCTGTTTTGCGGTACGCCACACCCCTCTCGATGAACAGGACCCTGTTTCGACCGTAGCGCTCCAACACAAGTCTGTTTCCTCCGTTTTGCGGTATGCCAGACCCCTCCTGATGAACAGGATCCCGTTTCGAACGTGGCCAGTCGAACACAAGGCCATTTCCTCCGTTCTGTGGTACGCCAGGCCTCGTTTCCATCGGCTGTTCCGTCCAAGCCCTCCCGATGAACACGACGACGCATTCTGTTCTGACCCAGCCGGTTGGCTCCCCATGAAAATGGCGACAACGCAGTTTCTCCATTCCGACCCAGCCATGTACACGAGCCCTGGCCGTACGTATGCGCGAGTAGGCGTTCGAGACCCCGCCTGTATGTACGTATGCGGCCGTATTTTCTTTCTTGCACACTGGCCGTTGTACGTATGTGTACATGCTATGTGCACGCCTCTACAACGACACGTGCGCGCCTCTACATCGACCAGTATGTACATACACGCTCGCGACCAGAATGACAATGCTACGTACACTTCGACTAGGTGGGTCCCGACTGTCAGGCACTTCCTTGCGTGCGAAGATGTAGCTGGTGGGTCCCAACAGTCAGGGGGGCGAATCAATTTTTTTTGCCCAGACGCACTTCCTTGCGTGCGAAGATGTAGCTGGTGGGTCCCAGCAGTCAGGGGGAACATTTTTTTCACGAAATACGGTGGCCTATCCAGTGGGTCCTCACTGTCAGGTGGAGGAATAATTATTTTGCGCGTAATAAGGAGGCACTTCTTTGCTGCGGCCGTGGACCCAGCTGTCAGCCTCTCCACGTACATGTTGGGAAACGTAGCATAAATTCAAAATTTTCCTACGTGTCACCAAGATCTATCTATGGAGTCATCTAGCAACGAGGGAGGAGTGGATCTACATACCCTTGTAGATCGCGCGCGGAAGCGTTCAAGAGAACGGGGTTGATGGAGTCGTACTCGTCGTGATCCAAATCACCGATGATCCTAGCGCCGAACGGACGGCACCTCCGCGTTCAACACACGTACGGATCAGCGACGTCTCCTCCTTCTTGATCCAGCAAGGGGGGAGGAGAGGTTGATGAAGATGGCTCCAACAGCAGCACGACGGCGTGGTGGTGGTGGAGCTGCAGTACTCCGGCAGGGCTTCGCCAAGCACTATGGAGGAGGAGGATGTGTTGGAGCGGGAGAGGGAGGCACCAAAGGCGTGGATTGAGAGGCCCTCCTTCCCCCACTATATATAGGGAGCCTAGGGGGGGGCGGCCCTAGGAGATCCAATCTCCTAGGGGGGCGGCGGCCAAGGGAGGAATCCCTCCTCCCCAAGGCACCTAGGAGGTGCCTTCCCCCTTTGGGACTCTTCCCTTCCTTATCTCTTGGCGCATGGGCCTCTTGGGGCTGGTGCCCTTGGCCCATATGGGCCAAGGCGCACCCCCTACAGCCCATGTGCCCCCCCGGGGGCAGGTGGCCCCACCCGGTGGACCCCCGGGACCCTTCCGGTGGTCCCGGTACAATACCGGTGACCCTGAAACTTGTCCCGATGGCCGAAATAGCACTTCCTATATATAATTCTTTACCTCCGGACCATTCCGGAACTCCTCGTGACGTCCGGGATCTCATCCGGGACTCCTAAAAACATTCGGGTTACTGCATATACATATCCCTACAACCCTAGCGTCACCGAACCTTAAGTGTGTAGACCCTACGGGTTCGGGAGACATGCAGACATGACCGAGATGACTCTCCGGTCAATAACCAACAGCGGGATCTGGATACCCATGTTGGCTCCCACATGTTCCACGATGATCTCATCGGATGAACCACGATGTGAAGGACTTAATCAATCACGTATACAATTCCCTTTGTCTAGCGGTACGATACTTGCCCGAGATTCGATCGTCGGTATCCCGATACCTTGTTCAATCTCGTTACCGGCAAGTCTCTTTACTCGTTTCATAACACATCATCCCGTGATCAAATCCTTGATCACATTGTGCACATTATGATGATGTCCTACCGAGTGGGCCCAGAGATACCTCTCCGTTTACACGGAGTGACAAATCCCAGTCTCGATTCGTGCCCACCCAACAGACACTTTCGGAGATACCTGTAGTATACCTTTATAGCCACCCAGTTACGTTGTGACGTTTGGCACACCCAAAGCACTCCTACGGTATTCGGGAGTTGCACAATCTCATGGTCTAAGGAAATGATACTTGACATTAGAAAAGCTTTAGCATACGAACTACATGATCTTGTGCTAGGCTTAGGATTGGGTCTTATCCATCACATCATTCTCCTAATGATGTGATCCCGTTATCAACGACATCCAATGTCCATGGTCAGGAAACCGTGACCATCTATTGATCAACGAGCTAGTCAACTAGAGGCTTACTAGGGACATGGTGTTGTCTATGTATCCACACATGTATTTGAGTTTCCTATCAATACAATTCTAGCATGGATAATAAACGATTATCATGAACAAGGAAATATAATAATAACTAATTTATTATTGCCTCTAGGGCATATTTCCAACAGTCTCCCACTTGCACTAGAGTCAATAATCCAGTTCACATCGATATGTGATTAACACTCAAGGTCACATCCCCATGTGACTAACACCCAAAGAGTTTACTAGAGTCAATAACCTAGTTCACATTACCATGTGATTAACACTCGATGAGTTCTGGGTTTGAACATGTTATGCTTGTGAGAGATGTTATAGTCAACGGTTCTGAATCTTTCAGATCCGTATGTACTTCGCAAATCTCTATGTCATCTTGTAGATGCAGCTACTACGCTATATTTGGAGCCATTTCAAAGAACTGTTATACTTGGAGCTATTCTAAATTGTTGCTCCATTATACGTATCCGATATCTCTACTCAGAGCTATCCGGATAGGTGTTAAGCTTGCATCGACATAACCCTTTACGACAAACTCTTTTACCACCTCCATAATTGAGAAAATTCCTTAGTCCACTAGTTACTAAGGATAACTTTGACCGCTGTCCTGTGATCCATTCTTAGATCACTCTTGTACCCCTTGACTGACTCATGGCTAGGCACATTTCAGGTGCGGTACACAGCATAGCATACTGTAGAGCCTATGTCTTAAGCATAGGGGACGACCTTCGTCCTTTCTCTCTATTCTGCCGTGGTCGAGCTTTAAGTCTTAACTTCATACCTTACAACTCAGGCAAGAACTCCTTCTTTGACTGATCCATCTTGAACACCTTCAAGATCATGTCAAGGTATGTGCTCATTTGAAAGTACCATTAAGCGTTTTGATCTATCCTTATAGATCTTGATGCTCAATGTTCAAGTAGCTTAATCCAGGCTTTCCATTGAAAAACACTTTCCAAATAACCCTATGTGCTTTCCAGAAATTCTACGTCATTTCTGATCAACAATATGTCAACATATATTTATCAGAAATTCTATAGTGCTCCCACTCACTTCTTTGGAAATACAAGTTTCTCATAAACTTTGTGTACACCCAAAACTTTGATCATCTTGTCAAAGCATACATTCCAACTCCGAGATGCTTACTCCAGTCCTTAGAAGGATTGCTGGAGCTTTGCATACTTATTAGCATCTTTCAGGATTAACAAAACCTTCC
>NC_041384.1:144324620-144331166 GCF_002162155.2 Triticum dicoccoides
TTAAATGAATAACCGTATTGCAATAGACATAATCCAATCATGTCTATGCTCAACGCAAACACCAATCTCGATGGTAGAGGGAGCGTATGATATTTGATCAACCTTGGAAATACTTCCAACACATATCGTCATCTCACCTTTAGCTAGTCTCCGTTTATTCCGTAGCTTTTATTTCGAGTTACTAACACTTAGCAACCGAACCAGTATCTAATACCCTGGTGCTACTAGGAGTACTAGTAAAGTACACATTAACATAATATATCCAATATACTTCTATCGACCTTGCCAGCCTTCTTATCTACCAAGTATCTAGGGTAATTCTGCTCCAGTGGCTGTTCCCTTTATTACAGAAGCACTTAGTCTCGGGTTTGGGTTCAACCTTGGGTTTCTTCACTAGAGCAGCAACTGATTTGCCGTTTCATGAAGCATCCCTTTTGGCCCTTGCCCTTCTTGAAACTAGTGGTTTCACCAACCATCAACAATTGATGCTCCTTCTTGATTTCTACTTTTGTGGTGTCAAACATCGCGAATATCTCAAGGATCATCATATGTGTCCCTGATACATTATAGTTCATCGCGAAGCTCTAGCAGCTTGGTGGTAATGACTTCGGAGAAACATCACTATCTCATCTGGAAGATCAACTCCCACTCGATTCAAATGATTGTTGTACTCAGACAATCTGAGCACAAGTTCAACAATTGAGCTTTTCTCCCTTAGTTTGCAGGCTAAGAAAATCGTCGGAGGTCTTATACCTCTTGACGTGGGCACGAGCCTGAAATCCCAATTTCAGCCCTCGAAACATCTCATATGTTTCGCGACATTTCAAAACGTCTTCAGTGCCTCAACTCTAAGCCGTTTAACTGAACTATCACGTAGTTATCAAAATGTGTATGTCAGATGTTCGCAACATCCATAGACAACGTTCGAGGTTCAGCACACTGAGCGGTGCATTAAGGACATAAGCCTTCTATGAAGCAATGAGGACAAACCTCAGTTTACGGACCTAGTCCGCATGATTGCTACTATCAACTTTCAACTAAATTTTCTCTAGGAACATATCTAAACAGTAGAACTGAAGTGCGAGCTACGACATAATTTGCGAAGACCTTTTGACTATGTTCAGGATAATTAAGTTCATCTTGTGAACTCCCACTCAGATAGACATCCCTCTAGTCATCTAAGTGATTACATGATCCGAGTCAACTAGGCCGTGTCCGATCATCACGTGAGACGGACTAGTCATCATCGGTGAACATCTTCATGTTGATCGTATCTACCATACGACTCATGCTCGACCTTTCGGTCTCTTGTGTTCCGAGGCCATGTCTGTACATGCTAGGCTCGTCAAGTCAACCTAAGTGTTTCGCGTGTGTAAATCTGTCTTACACCCGTTGTATGTGAACGTTAGAATCTAACACCCGATCATCACGTGGTGCTTCGAAACAACGAACTGTCGCAATGGTGCACAGTTAGGGGGAACACTTTCTTGAAATTATTATGAGGGATCATCTTATTTACTACCGTTGTTCTAAGTAAACAAGATGCATAAACATGATAAACATCACATGTAATCAAATAGTGACATGATATGGCCATCATCACTTTGCTCCTCTTGATCTCCATCTTCGGGGCTCCATGATCATCATTGTCACCAGCATGACACCATGATCTCCATCATCATGATCTCTATCATCGTGTCTTCATGAAGTTGTCTCGTCAACTATTACTTCTACTACTACAGCAAATGGTTAGCAATAAAGTAAAGTAATTACATGACGTTTATGTTGACACGCAGGTCATAAATAAATTAAGACAACTCCTATGGCTCCTGCCGGTTGTCATACTCATCGACATGCAAGTCGTGATTCCTATTACAAGAACATGATCAATCTCATACATCACATATATCATTCATCACATCATTTTGGCCATATCACATCACATAGCATACCCTGCAAAAACAAGTTAGACGTCCTCTAATTGTTGTTTGCATGTTTTACGTGGCTGCTATGGGTTTCTAGCAAGAACGTTTCTTACCTACGCAAAAACCACAACGTGATATGCCAATTGCTATTTACCCTTCATAAGGACCCTTTTCATCGAATCCGATCCGACTAAAGTGGGAGAGACAGACACCCGCTAGCCACCTTATGCAACTACTGCATGTCAGTCGGTGGAACCAGTCTCACGTAAGAGTATGTGTAAGGTCGGTCCGGGCCGCTTCATCCCACAATGCCGGCGAATCAAGATTGGACTAGTAACGGTAAGCATATTGAACAAAATCAACGCCCACAACTACTTTGTGTTCTACTCGTGCATAGAATCTATGCAATAGACCTAGCTCATGATGCCACTATTGGGAAACGTAGCATAAATTCAAAATTTTCCTACGTGTCACCAAGATCTATCTATGGAGTCATCTAGCAACGAGGGAGGACTGGATCTACATACCCTTGTAGATCGTGCGTGGAAGCGTTCAAGAGAACGGGGTTGATGGAGTCGTACTCGTCGTGATCCAAATCACCGATGATCCTAGCGCCGAACGGACGACACCTCCGCGTTCAACACACGTACAAAGCAGCGACGTCTCCTCCTTCTTGATCCAGCAAGGGGGGAGGAGAGGTTGATGCAGATGGCTCCAATAGCAGCACGACGGCGTGGTGGTGGTGGAGCTGCAGTACTCCGGCAGGGCTTCGCCAAGCACTATGGAGGAGGAGGATGTGTTGGAGCGGGAGAGGGAGGCACCAAAGGCATGGATTGAGAAGCCCTCCTTCCCCCACTATATATAGGGAGCCTAGGGGGGGGGCACCGGCCCTAGGAGATCCAATCTCCTAGGGGGGCGGCGGCCAAGGGAGGAATCCCTCCTCCCCAAGGCACCTAGGAGGTGCCTTCCCCCTTTGGGACTCTTCCCTTCCTTATCTCTTGGCGCATGGGCCTCTTGGGGCTGGTGCCCTTGGCCCATATGGGCCAAGGCGCACCCCCTACAGCCCATGTGGCCCCCCGGGGCAGGTGTGTAGGATCGAAAGTATGTCTAGAGGGGGGGGGTGATTAGACTACTTGACCAAATAAAAACTTAACCTTTTCCCAATTTTAGTTCTTGGCAGATTTTAGCTATTGTAGGACAAGTCAAGCAATCATCACACAATTCAAGCAAGCATGCAAAGAGTATATTGGCAGTGGAAAGTAAAGCATGCAACTTGCAAGAATGTAAAGGGAAGGGTTTGGAGAATTCAAACGCAATTGGAGACACGGATGTTTTTCCCGTGGTTCGGATAGGTGGTGCTATCCTACATCCACGTTGATGGAGACTTCAACCCACGAAGGGTAATGGTCGCGCGAGTCCACGGAGGGCTCCACCCACGAAGGGTCCACGAAGTAGCAACCTTGTCTATCCCACCATGGCCATCGCCCACGAAGGACTTGCCTCACTAGCGGTAGATCTTCACGAAGTAGGCGATCTCCTTGCCCTTACAAACTCCTTGGTTCAACTCCACAATCTTGTCGGAGGCTCCCAAGTGACACCTAGCCAATCTAGGAGACACCACTCTCCAAGAAGTAACAAATGGTGTGTTGATGATGAACTCCTTGCTCTTGTGCTTAAAATGATAGTCTCCCCAACACTCAACTCTCTCTCATAGGATTTGGATTTTGTGGAAAGAAGATTTGAGTGGAAAGCAACTTGGGTAAGGCTAGAGATCAAGATTCATATGGTAGGAATGGAATATCTTGGTCTCAACACATGAGTAGGTGGTTCTCTCTCAGAACATATGAGTTGGAATTGTGTATGTGTTCTGATGACTCTCTCCACGAATGAAGAGGAGGTGGAGGGGGTATATATAGCCTCCACACAAAATCCAACCGTTACACACAGTTTTCCAATCTCGGTGGGACCGAATCAACAAACTCGGTCAGACCGAAAAGGTAAACCTAGTGACCGTTAGAGATTTTCGGTGGGACTGACATGCAACTCGGTAGGACGGATATGGTTAGGGTTTGGGCATAACGTAATCTCGGTGAGACCGATTACACAAACTCGGTGAGACCGAGTTTGGTAATAAGCTAACCAGAGAGTTGGTCAGGCAAACTCGGTGGGACCGATTTGCTCTTTCGGTGAGACCGAAAAGTTACAAAAGGGAAATAGAGAGTTTACATTGCAATCTCGGTGGGACCGATTCGCTCTTTCGGTGAGACCGAAAAGTTACGAAAGGGAAACAGAGAGTTTGCAATCCCATCTCGGTGAGACCGAGATCCCTATCGGTAGAACCGAATTGCTAGGGTTTGGCAGTGGCTTATGACAAGTGAAACTCGGTGGCGCCGGATAGAAAGAATCGGTAGGACCGAGTTTGGCTTAGGGTTTAGGTCATATGTGGATATGGGAAACTAGTTGATGGTTTTGGAGCATATCACTAAGCACATGAAGCAAGAGGCTCATTAAGCAACACCTCATCCCTCCTTGATAGTATTGGCTTTTCCTAAAGACTCAATGTGATATTGGATCACTAAAATATAAAATGAAGAGTCTTGAGCTTTTGAGCTTGAGCCAATCCTTTGTCCTTAGCATTTTGAGGGTTCCACTTTCACATCCATGCCATGCCAATCATTGAGCTTTCCTAAAATAGTCATCTTGGAATAGCATTAGCTCAATGAGCTATATGTTGTTATGAATTACCAAAACCACCTAGGGATAGTTGCACTTTCAATCTCCCCCTTTTTGGTAATTGATGACAACATATAGATCAAAGCTTCGACAAATGATAATAAGCATGAAATATATCGTCGCTTTGAGAAGTATGTGACAAGTAAGAGCTCCCCCTAAATTTGTGCATATTTAAAATTTGCTTTGGACTGCAAATGCACAAAGAGTTAGAGTCATGGGTTACTCTTCCATGTCACATACATCTTGGTGGAGCGCTTAAAATGATAAGAATGAAATACATGCACTCATCACCAAGAATAGTGAATGATCACATAAGATAGATAAGATGATAATATTAAGCAAACATTAAGTGTAGCTTATGATCAAACACATGATCATCAATGTCTCACGAGCAATGACATAGTATCTCACACAAAAGCAAACAAAGTTCGAAAAACCACCAAATAAAACAAGAGAGAATAAAAGCAACACTCTCTCTCAAAGCCTATGATCTATACATTTTCTCCCCCTTTGGCAACAAGTTACCAAAAAGTTCCTAGAAAATGCATAGTGCTAAGTCGACACTCAGGCTTGATCTTCAGGTGGTGGTGGAGTCCGGAGCACTCCAAGGACGAAGCCTTCTGTAGACGTGGTCGGAGTCGAGGCTGAAGTGGACGCTGGAGCTGGTGGAACTGAGGCTGTAGCTGGTGCAGACGTGGTGGCTCTGGGGTCAGCAACTGGCACTGCAGACGACCTCGGACCTCGTGGCACTCTGGCAAAGGCATCAGTTGTAGTCTTGCCTCTCCTCTCCTGCATGTCATCCTGGAGCTGCTCCACTGCAGTCTGAATCTCTGTCACTTTGACATCCAAGTCATAGAACTTTTGTTCCATGATCCTCCCTAAGCTTGCCTAGTTCTGAGTTAGGGTGGCTAGTCCTTGCTCAATCCGCAGGGTGGATGCAATCAAGTAACCAAGCTTCTCTTGTTTGGTTTTCAGGAAATATTCAGATGCCTCCTCTTGAGTAGGCATCTTGGCAGCTTTCTCCTTCCTCGCCTTCTCCTTCTTGGCTTGTGCTTGGGTAGATGATGGCTCATTCTCAGTCATGACCACTTGATTATCTTCAAAGTCTGGACGGATGGGCAGGTGTTCCTTGTCCAATAAGTATATACCCGTGCCCATCTTAGAGTTGATGAGCTCCTGAATCTGTGGGGCATATCCACAGCTCCTCTTCTGGTCTGCTGCTGTCCTCTTGATTGTTTCAATCATAAGGCTCATGACTTTGAATTTCTGTGGCACGTAAAAGATATGAAGCAAGTTGATCGCGTGGCCCCTGATCATCTTGTGATCTCCAGACTTGGGCAATAGGGTGTGCCTAAGAACCCAGTTGATGGTTGGTAGCCCTGACAGAAGATAGTGTACTGAGCCAAACTTGAACGTATCAAGTGCTTCATTTGGAATCTCCTTGTACATGTTTGACATTGAGTTGTGGTCCATCTTCTTCTTGGCATAAATGTCCAAGTCATCATCATGCTCTTCTGGGGCATTAATCAGCTGAGCCCATTCAGCAACTGTAGACTGGTACCTTGTACCCTCTAACATCCATACAATCCTGCCATCTGGATAGAAATGGGCTGTGGAGTAGAACTACATGATGAGTTCCTCGTTCCACTTTGTGAGCTTCTGCCCAACAAAGTCCTCTACTCCACATGCCTTGAAGCTGTCCTGCACTCCAGGGTAGTACTCTTTGTTGTCCTTGATGTATTGCCAATCAACCCATCTCATATCACAGACAATTGGCTTCTTGTCTAGCAGCACTGTCTCATAAAAGTCTTGCTGCTCCTTGGTGTGAAACCTGTAGTCAACTGCAGTCCTTCTCCTTGAAGCATACGGGTCTGCTTCTCTCCACTTC
>NC_041384.1:144332583-144381126 GCF_002162155.2 Triticum dicoccoides
GGGACCGAGTTTTTCAACTCGGTGGGTCCGAGATGGTTTCGGCGGAAACCTAACCCTAAAATTTTCAAATTAAACCTAATCTACGAGTTCATTGACTGGATAGAAGTTTAACAAACGTGGCAAGAATCATGATGATCACAATGTGCTAAGAATCGGATTGGGGAATAGCACAAAGATCGAGTCCATACCCTAGTTCGGCGGAGACTCGCTACGGCGGCAACGGCGGGGTTGAATTTCCGTTGACGGCGACGGAGACCAGCGACTGGAGGCGGCTGGTAGCGAGGAGACGATCCGGAGACCAATTTGGCAGAGCAGGCTATCGCGCGAGCGAAGGGGTTCGGAGAAATTTCCAGATTTTTGCCCGTGACTGTATATAGCCCGACCCTGTCGGTGTGACCGAGTGGAACAACTCGGTGGCACCGAGATGCAAAACTGTATACAATTGTTGCAACTCGGTGTGACCGAATGGTTCAAATCGGTTGCACCGAGATCGAAAACCTAGATCAACTTAATGATCTCGGTAGGACCGAAAGTAGGGTATCAGTCAGACCGAGAATCATAAAGAGGTTTTGGAAGTTTAAGTCTATGACGAATCGGGGACTCCGAGCGCTCCTCACACAGAGTGGTTCGAATCTGACTTAATCAAATTTTGTGATGTAGCATGAATAGAGTTTGAGACGAGAAAAGCATAGATAGCTAGAGGAGGTTCTTAGGCATTCTTGTCCATCCACTTGGCAAAAGGAAATAAAACCAAACAATCAAAACAACAAGTGGATGTCCTCGAATGAGTAAAATATGCAACCAGCATGCTCACACAATAAGATGGAAAATGAAATATGTGACAAGGCATGCACAACCAATTCTAGCATCTATCAAGCAATTTGCGATGATAATGTCATCTATATATGAGTATATTGACTTAGGAGTCAAGTGAGAACACTTGATCATAGGTCATACTCATCGTTTAAGCTCAAGTGGGGTTACCACTTTTACATAAAGCATTGTTGTGTTCACATCTTTAGAGTTGCTTTAGCTCAAGTCTTAGAGTAAAGCTCCCCCTAGATGTGATATCCCCCCTTAGAGGGATGAACTAACCTCGGGTTTTGTCGATGATGACTTCATGTAGATGTTGAAGATGTGGATGCTCAATGTTGATGTAGATCACTTGGAGCTATCCATTTGAGTGAATTGCACTTTCAATACCTACATGGGTTAGTCCCACAAGGAACAAACAAGAATATCCATAGACATAGAGTGATGCACACACAAGATGATGTCCATGAAAACTATTAGGTTACCTTGTCCCTTGTCTTACCAACAAGAGGGTTTGTGACTCCTTGAACTAGTGCAAGATGTGGAAGTTGATTGCACTTGTTCTTGCCAAAATGATAAGAGTGAAGTATGTTGGCGGAGTCACCCTCAAGAACTCTCTAGTTCTTCTTCTTTTGGATCCACACCATCTTGATGGGAATCCTTGGAGTTGTAGTCGTACTTGATGAAGTGGAACTTGAAGTAGTCTTGGGAATCCACTTGACTAAGGTCTTAGGAGCTTCTTCAAATGCATCAATTTCCTCTTGAAGCTTGTCCTTGCCTTTTTGCTTGTAGTCTTGTGGTGGAAGATCATCTTGAGCTTGTGTCCCCTTGAAAGAAGTATCATACTTCTCTTGTTGAGGAACAAACTTTGTCTTGGGGTATTGATCTTCTTCCCACTCAACTCCATTGGCATTGAACTTTCGTTCAAAACCAACACCTTGATTCTTCCGGTGCATTCCTTGCTTGCGCACAATTTCCTCGAATTGCTTACTCTCGGCAAGGCTTTTGTACACTCCTTTCTCTATAATTCCCTTCAATAAGCTATTTTCTTGCTCAAGTGTAACTTGGCTAAGAGAATCATTAGTGGAATCAAGAGAACTACTAGAAGCAACAATATTGGATTTAGCATGATCATTGTTACTGCTAGAGGAAGAATCTTTCTTGTTCTTGTTACTAGACTTGACTTGAGGCATGTAAGTGGATAAGAGTAAACGCTTGGCAATGTAAGAAGAACTTTTCTTGTGGAGATCATCATTGATTGCTTTTAAGAACTCATGCTCTTGCTCAAGATTGAGCTTTTCAAAGCGTAATTTCTCATGAGCTCTTAAAAGTTCTCGATGATCTTCGAAGATAGTTTCATGAGCTAACTTAAGAGTGTTTAGTTCTTTAGTTAGAGCCTCAATCTTCTCCTTATCATTATCATTCATTTTATCTTGATTAGCATGATTAATTGACATTTCATCATAGTATTCATCACTAGAGTTGTCAACAAGCAAATCATCACCTAACAAGTCATCTTCATCACTATTGAAATCAACATACTCGGGGTGTGTTACCTTAGGACCTTTGGCCATGAAGCATCTTCCAATTCCTTCATTTGGTGAGTCAAATATGTCGTAGGAGTTGGTTGACACAAGTGCTAGACCGGCAACACCTTCATCTTGAGTATCTTCGGAGTCGGAGTGATAACTTCTCTCGGAGTGGCTGTCGGAGTTGGAGCCGGATACCTATTCACCAACATGAGCTTGATGTCTTCGTTTTGTGTAGCTCCTTTATGATTTTTCCTTCCTTTCTGAATCCTTGCTTCTCCGTGAGTATCTTCGTTCATAATGATCATCTCTACTCCTTCTCTCTCTTGGTGGTGATTCTTTGCTTCTTCTTTTTGGAGAATCTTCTCTTCTCTTGTAGGGAGCCGTACACTCATTGGAATAGTGTCCGGGTCTTCCACAACTGTAGCAATTTCGCTCTCGACTAGAAGATCTTTTGTCATTGTAGGACCTTGACTTGAAGCTTCTATCTTTGCTTCTACTCTTGTAGAACTTGTTGAAGTTCTTCACCATTAAGCTCAATTCTTCATTGAAGTTTTGTTTCTCACTTGATGATGTAGGGGCTTCACATGAGGCTTTGTAGGCACCACTTGATTTGTTGTGAAGTTCCTCTTTATCCTTAAGTGACATCTCATGAGCAACAATTCTTCCAATCACCTCCGTTGGCTTGAGATCTTTGTAATTGGGCATCATTTGGATCAATGTGCACACGGTGTCATATTTTCCATCCAAGGCTCTTAGAATCTTCTTGATGATGAATCTATCGGTCATCTCTTCACTTCCTAAGCCGGCAATCTCATTTGTGATTAGAGCAAGCCTAGAGTACATTTCAGCGACACCTTCACCATCCTTCATTTTGAACTTGTCAAGTTGACTTTGAAGCACATCCAACTTGTATTCCTTGACGGAGTCGGTACCTTCGTGCATATCAATCAAAGTGTCCCAAATTTCCTTTGCATTCTCAAGACGGCTGATTTTGTTGAATTCTTCGGGGCACAATCCGTTGAAGAGAATATCACAAGCTTGAGCATTGTATTGCAACATCTTCAACTCATCCGCGGTAGCTTCACGGTTTGGTTCTTTCCCATCAAAGAAGTCACCTTGCAAACCAACACACACAATAGCCCAAACGGCGGGGTTATGTCCAAGAATATGCATTTTCATTTTATGCTTCCAACTAGCAAAATTAGTACCATCAAAGTAAGGACCTCTACGGTGATAATTTCCCTTGCTAGACGCCATACTCTCCTAGGTTGTGAAACCAAGGCTATGACCACCAAAAGCTATGGAGATCAAGCAAATGGAGACCAAAGCTCTGATACCACTTGTAGGATCGAAAGTATGTCTAGAGGGGGGTGATTAGACTACTTGACCAAATAAAAACTTAACCTTTTCCCAATTTTAGTTCTTGGCAGATTTTAGCTATTTTAGGACAAGTCAAGCAATCATCACACAATTCAAGCAAGCATGCAAAGAGTATATTGGCAGCGGAAAGTAAAGCATGCAACTTGCAAGAATGTAAAGGGAAGGGTTTGGAGAATTCAAACACAATTGGAGACACGGATGTTTTTCCCGTGGTTCGGATAGGTGGTGCTATCCTACATCCACGTTGATGGAGACTTCAACCCACGAAGGGTAACGGTCGCGCGAGTCCATGAAGGGCTCCACCCACGAAGGGTCCACAAAGTAGCAACCTTGTCTATCCCACCATGGCCATCGCCCACGAAGGACTTGCCTCACTAGCGGTAGATCTTCACGAGGTAGGCGATCTCCTTGCCGTTACAAACTCCTTGGTTCAACTCCACAATCTTGTCGGAGGCTCCCAAGTGACACCTAGCCAATCTAGGAGACACCACTCTCCAAGAAGTAACAAATGGTGTGTTGATGATGAACTCCTTGCTCTTGTGCTTAAAATGATAGTCTCCCCAACACTTAACTCTCTCTCATAGGATTTGGATTTTGTGGAAAGAAGATTTGAGTGGAAAGCAACTTGGGGAAGGCTAGAGATCAAGATTCATATGGTAGGAATGGAATATCTTGGTCTCAACACATGAGTAGGTGGTTCTCTCTCAAAACATATGAGTTGGAATTGTGTATGTGTTCTGATGGCTCTCTCCACGAATGAAGAGGAGGTGGAGGGGTATATATAGCCTCCACACAAAATCCAACCGTTACACACAGTTTTCCAATCTCGGTGGCACCGTATCAACAAACTCGGTCGGACCGAAAAGGTAAACCTAGTGACAGTTAGAGATTTTTGGTGGGACTAACATGCAACTCGGTAGGACCGATATGGTTAGGGTTTGGGCATAACGTAATCTCGGTGAGACCGAGTTTGGTAATAAGCTAACCAGAGAGTTGGTTAGGCAAACTCGGTGGGACCGATTTGCTCTTTCAGTGAGACCGAAAAGTTACAAAAGGGAAATAGAGAGTTTACATTGCAATCTCGGTGGGACCGATTCGCTCTTTCGGTGAGACCGAAAAGTTATGAAAGGGAAATAGAGAGTTTGCAATCCCATCTCGGTGAGACCGAGATCCCTATCGGTAGAACCGAATTGCTAGGGTTTGGCAGTGGCTTATGACAAGTGAAACTCGGTGGCGCCGGATAGAAAGAATCGGTAGGACCGAGTTTGGCTTAGGGTTTAGGTCATATGTGGATATGGGAAAGTAGTTGAGGGTTTTGGAGCATATCACTAAGCACATGAAGCAAGAGGCTCATTAAGCAACACCTCATCCCTCCTTGATAGTATTGGCTTTTCCTAAAGACTCAATGTGATCTTGGATCACTAAAAAATAAAATGAAGAGTCTCGAGCTTTTGAGCTTGAGCAAATCCTTGTCCTTAGCATTTTGAGGGTTCCACTTTCACATCCATGCCATGCCAATCATTGAGCTTTCCTGAAATAGTCATCTTGGAATAGCATTATCTCAATGAGATATATGTTGTTATGAATTACCAAAACCACCTAGGGATAGTTGCACTTTCAAGGTGGCCCCACCCGGTGGACCCCTGGGACCCTTCCGGTGGTCCCGGTACAATACCGGTGACCCTGAAACTTGTCCCGATGGCCGAAATAGCACTTCCTATATATAATTCTTTACCTCCGGACCATTCCGGAACTCCTAGTGACGTCCGGGATCTCATCCGGGACTCCGAACAACATTCGGGTTACTGCATATACATATCCCTACAACCCTAGCGTCACCGAACCTTAAGTGTGTAGACCCTACGGGTTCGGGAGACATGCAGACATGACCGAGATGACTCTCCGGTCAATAGCCAACAGCGGGATCTGGATACCCATGTTGGCTCCCACACGTTCCACGATGATCTCATCGGATGAACCATGATGTCAAGGACTTAATCAATCCCGTATACAATTCCCTTTGTCTAGCGGTACGATACTTGCCCGAGATTCGATCGTCGGTATCCCGATACCTTGTTCAATCTCGTTACCGGCAAGTCTCTTTACTCGTTTCGTAACACATCATCCCGTGATCAACTCCTTGATCACATTGTGCACATTATGATGATGTCCTACCGAGTGGGCCCAGAGATACCTCTTCGTTTACACGGAGTGACAAATCCCAGTCTCGATTTGTGCCAACCCAACAGACACTTTCGGAGATACCTGTAGTATACCTTTATAGCCACCCAGTTACGTTGTGACATTTGGCACACCCAAAGCACTCCTACGGTATCCGGGAGTTGCACAATCTCATGGTCTAAGGAAATGATACTTGACATTAGAAAAGCTTTAGCATACGAACTACATGATCTTGTGCTAGGCTTAGGATTGGGTCTTGTCCATCACATCATTCTCCTAATGATGTGATCCCGTTATCAACGACATCCAATGTCCATGGTCAGGAAACCGTGACCATCTATTGATCAACGAGCTAGTCAACTAGAGGCTTACTAGGGACATGGTGTTGTCTATGTATCCACACATGTATTTGAGTTTCCTATCAATACAATTCTAGCATGGATAATAAACGATTATCATGAATAAGGAAATATAATAATAACTAATTTATTATTGCCTCTAGGGCATATTTCCAACAGTACAGTCCATGTACGATGGAAGCCGTTCCTTGACCATGTTAACCACGCCGCGCCTAGAGCAGTAGGGCGGTGGACGACGGCGAGGCCTAGGAAGGGGACGACGCGGAGCCGGGGAAGACGCGACAGTGGATGCCCACGCGTAGAGGAGTATGAGGGTTCACTGGTTCGTTGCGGTGTGAGGCTGCCGTCGTTGCAGAATAACAGGGGGTGTGGGTGAGTAGAGGGATGGCCTGGCCAACGGTGGGAGTAGTCGGGAGCGGTGAGGCCTTCGACGCATCGCAGCCGGCCACAGGAGGCAGGAGCACGAGGCACGACCGGTGCCGGTTTGGGCGGCTAGAGCAAGAAGACCAGAGGTTGAAGAAGCACTACGGCCATTGGATGGACATCGTACGGTCACTGGAGCTAGAATCAAGCATATTGACTAAGTTGACAAAGCCCTCCGTCCCTGTCAACTTAGTAGGCCCACAAGTCAGCCTGCCACTATACTGGCTCCCAGCTAGCAGGGGGAGTATTCATTTTTTTGTGCGTAATAAGTAGGCACTTCCTTGCATGCGAAGATATAGCTGGTGGGTCCGAGCTGTCAGTAGCGGTAAAGTTTTTTTCGCAAAATATAGAGGCCCTTTCGATGGGTCCTAGATGTCAGGTGGAGGAATCATTATTTTGCACGTAATAAGGAGGCATTTCCTTATGTGCGGCTATGGACCCAACTGTCAGCCTCTCCACGCACAGTCTACTTCAGATGCATGTCGGTCGTTGACCACATTGACCAGGCCGCGCCGAGAGCACCAGGGCGGTGGACGACGGCGAGGCCTAGGAAGGGAATGACACAGAGCCAGGGAAGACTCGGTAGTTGTTTCCCACACAGAGGGGAGTATGACTGTATGAGGGTTTACTGGTTCGTCTGCCGTCGCTGGAGAATAACAAGTGTGGGTGAGTAGAGAGATGGCTAGGCCAGCGATGGGAGTACGGTGGGGCGGTGAGGCCTGCGCGGCAGCATAGCCGGCCGCAGGAAGGAGGGAGCAGGCAGTCCCACTGGCACTTGATTGAGCGGCTGGAGCAGGAAGAGCAGAGATTGAAGAAGCACGACGGCCGTTGGATGGACATCCAACAGTCACTGCTTGCGCGTCAACCTTTTTTTTAGGAAAACCTCAAATATGTGGAAAACAACATACAACCCATCTACCATTATTTCTAATAATTTACAAACCATTTGCTAATTCTTAAAGTTTTTTTGAAGCCCATATTCTTTTTGTTAGCATTACAACCCATATTGTGGCCACGGTTAAAAAATTATACGAAATTTTGCATATTTCGGTGCGGTCCGAACTGTTTTTAATCCCGAAATTTCGAGTCACATTCAAACTGATTTTAAAAATAATTGTATATCAATATAAAATCCAACAAATTGTCCATGCATAAAAATCAATGCAATTTAAAGTCTCGAAATGAAAAAAAGAAATTTGAAACTAATTGTCAGTTTGATTTGTTTAAAAAATGTACAACCCATTTCTCATTACTGATAGGCCATTTTCTCGGCCAGCCGAATGAAGCTCTCCTCGTCTTGAAAGATTTGTAGCCCAACAGGCCTGACAAAGCGATTAACTTGGCAAATCACAAAAAAAACTGGGCCGTGGCCGTGGAACCAGCTGCGACCGTGGACCTAGCTGTCAGCCTCTACACGTACAATACTCTTCCGATGGAAGTCGGTCGTTGATCACATTGACCACGCCGCGCCGAGAGCACCAAGGCGGTGGACGACGGCGAGGCCTAGGAAGGGGATGACGCGGAGCCGGGGAAGACGCGACAGTGGATGCCCACGCGGAGAGGAGTACGAGGGTTCACTGGTTCGGCTGCGGTGTGAGGCTGCCGTCGCCGCAGAATAACAAGGGGTGTGGGTGAGTGGAAGGATTGGCTTGGCCAGCGGTGGGAGTAGTATGGGGGCGGTGAGGCCTCCGCGGCAGCACAGCCGGCCACGGGAGGTAGGAGCAGGCGTCACGACCGGCACAGCTTTGGGCGGCTGGAGCAAGAAGACCAGAGGTTAAAGAAGCACTATGGCCGTTGGATGGACACCGTACGGTCACTGGAGCTAGAATCGTTCATATTGACTAAGTTGACAAAGCCCTCCATCCCCGTCAACCTAGTAGGCCCACAAGTCAGCCACCTACTATGGTGGGTCCCAGCTAGCAGGGGGTATTCATTTTTGTGTGCTTAATAAGGAGGCACTTCCTTGCGTGCGAAGAGATAGCTGGTGGGTCTGACCTGTCAGCAAGGGGAACATTTTTTCGCGAAATACAGAAGCCCTTCTAGTGGGTCCTAGCTGTCAGGTGGAGGAATCATTATTTTGCGCGTAATAAGGAGGCATTTCCTTGCGTGTGGCCGTGGACCCAGCTGTTAGCCTCTCCATGTACAGTCCACTTCCGATGGATGTCGTTCATTGACCATGTTGACCAGGACGCGCTGAGAGAACCAGGGCGGTGGACGACGGTGAGGCCTAGGAAGGGAAGACACGGAGCCAGGGAAGACTCGGCAGTTGTTTCCCACATGGAGGAGTACAAGGGTTTACTGGTTTGTCTATAGTCCCCGGAGAATAACAGCGGGTGTGGGTGAGTAGAGGGATGGCTAGGCCAGCGATGGGAGTACGGTGGGGCGGTGAGGCCTGCGCGGCAGCATAGCCGGCCGTGGGAGGAGGGAGCAGGCAGTCCCGCCGGCGCTTGTTTGAGCGGCTGGAGCAGGAAGAGCAGAGATTGAAGAAGCACAACAGCCGTTGGATGGACATCCAACAGTCACTGCTCTCGTGTGCATTATTTCTAAAAATGTACAACCCATTTTCTAATTCTTAAAAAAAATTGGAGCCCATCTTCTTTTTGTTAGCATTACACCCCATATTGTGGCCAGGGTTAAAAAGTATACAAAATTTTGCATATTTCGGTGCGGTCAACTGTTTTTAATCCCGAAATATCGATTCACATTCAAACTATTTTGAAAAATAATTTATATAAATATAAAATCCAAATAATTGTCCACACATAAAAATCAATGGAATTTAAAATCTTGTAATGATTTTTCTAAAACTAATTCCCGGTTTGATGTGTTTTAAAAATGTACAACCCATTTCTGGGCAAACCGAATGAAATTCTCCTCGTCTTGAAAGATTTGCAGCCCAATAGGGCTGATAAAGCAAGTAGGCCTCGTTTGGGTATTTCTTAAAAAAATAGAATTGGGCTAGCCATTTTTAGCAAGAAAAAAACACAACTGGGCTCATGATGTGGTAAACATAAATAAAACCCTGGATAGACGGGCCACATCCCCCCCACAGCCCGATTGTTACCCTGGTCTGTTGCTAAAACTAGTATAAATAACAACCGCTTGTTCCTCAAAAAAACTACGCGACCTGCTGGGTCCCCGGTGTCAGTCGCTCGTAGTGTAATTCTCTCGTTTATTGACTACATTGACAATGGCGTGAGCCCCAGATGTCCAACCATTAGGAGGAACTATATTTTTGTGCTTGTAATATAGAGGCACTTTCTTGCGTACTACCATGACGCTGGTGGGTCCCTACTGTCATCCTCTCCATGTACAGTCATCTCCTTGTTCCTCTCGGTTGTTGACGACGTTGACAACGCAAGAGGGCGGCGCACCGTGCATGGCGAGTGCACCAAGGCCGCAAGGCGGAGGACAATGGTGAGGCCTCGGACGGAACAAACATGAGCCGTGGAAGATGCGCCGGTCCAGTCACAGGCGGAGGGGAGTACGAGGGTTAACTGGTTTGGGTGCGGGTGCGTGTTGGGCTGACATCACCGGAGAATAACAGGACATGTGGGGGAATAGAGGGAAGGACTGGCCAACATTGGAGGGTGCATGCGGTAGGGCAGCGGAGGCGCAGCCAGCCATGGGAGGCGGGAGTAGGCGTAGCCGACGGGGTGGTTTGGTTTGGGTGGCTGGAGGAGGAAGAAGACAATAGATAAAAGATACACGACAGATGTTGGATGTCAATCCAACGGCTGGTAGGCAGAATCGTTTGTTGACTGGCTAGTAAGTCGACACCACCTTGGATAGGCTATTTCCTCGCGGGTCCCAAATGTCAAAATCCAAATCTGTCACGGTCATGCAGCCTTCCCTATAAAAATTTACAGCCCATTTGATGTGCTAGTTCGAAATAAGTTTGTGGGTGCTGGTGGGGGCTAATCACTTGGCTTTTGTAATTGACAGTGATCTCAAGCAGGCGGCGAGAGTGATGTTATTTCCCTTGGTTGGGATTTGTTAGTTGTTACATTATTTCACTCTAAATTAAATGACTGGCAAGCCATTTGCCTTGCTTCAAAGAAAATATGACAGTCAGAGCCGAGTTGAAAAGGGCAAGAACATCCAAGTCCAGCTTACAAACTGTACAAAAGCATGAGGGTTAATTGTTCATCAGGTTTACAAAAAAACCCCGGTTGAAAAGGGCAACAACATCTAACTCCGACACTGTTTTTGGCAGTCACAGTCAAATGGATCGGTCAGGTCCATAGAATGAACATCCTGGGTCGTAAAATTTACTGGATTATGACCACAATATGTTGTAAATAGAAGCCCGACACGTTCAGAAGCTCTTTTGTCCACCTGAAACTCCTTTTTTGCTCTTCCACATACCCATCCGTCAAAACCATCCTGTTGGTAAACTTAAGCCTGATGGACAATAGTAACCTCACATTCATCAGGAAAAATGTGACAAATCTAGTGTTTGCACGGTTGACTACATATCGTTCTAGCGTTATTGTCTTCAATCTAATATCATGAGAATTGAGAAAATCCCGATGCTTACGAATCCACCGATTGGTCATAACTTTCTTACCCCGTCATGTTGCCTAAATAGACATGAAGATGAAAACAATTAAGGTCTAAAAAAAGAGTGTCGAAAGAGCAACAACTGAACGGTTAATTCTAGTACACTATATGCGGGCTTCCAATGTGCATGAAATTATCACCTTTATATACAACTTCTCCAGACATGGAAAACATTGCAGCAAGCCAATAATCTTGTTCAGATCAAAACTATTCATTTGGATATATAAGATCTTGACAGAATCCAGCACCATTGATAGGCTATCCATGGAGAAACTCTTCATTCAGCATAGAACATAATATTAGTACAAAATGTGTACTCCAAGATGACATATAACTTATGCGCAAAATTTTAAAATGCAGCTTATGGTTACACGTGTAGATGATAATATAAAGTACCTGAAGAATTGTGGAGCCAAACACCATATTGAAATGAGCACAGAGATCATGTATTACACCCAAGGTCTCCAGTTTAGGCGCAGAGAGGACGGTTATTTGCAACGTGAATAACTAGAATCAAGGATCAACCTTTGAAGTGAAGGGGCATCTTGGATGATGAGCTGCCTTCCATCAAAAGAAATTCCAATTCTTACAAGGTTAGGCGACTTTATTTGGAGACAACTGATTCTAACTTTGGAAAACAAGCACCAAGCACTCCAGGGCAGGGCAACTAGAGTGGATGACGCTGTGCAATGAGGCCTTCGATATACGAACCCGCCAGCTGTCAGGGGGAGAATCATATTTTTTGCCCGTAATATGGACACACTTCTTTGTATGCGAAGATGTAGCTGGAGGGTCCCAACAGTCAGAGGGAAATGTTTTTTTCATGAAATGTGGTGGCCTGTCCGGTGGGTCCATGTTGTCAAGTGGAGGAATCATTATTTTGCGCGTAATAAGGAGGCACTTCCTTGATGCGTCTGTGGACCCAGCTGTTAGCCTCTCCATGTAGAATACTCTTCCGATGGAAGTTGTTCCTTGACCACATTGACCATGCCGCACCGAGAGCACCAAGGCGGTGGACGACGGTGAGGCCTAGGAAGGGGACGATGCAGAGCCGGAGAAGACACGACAGTGGATGCCCACGCAGAGAGGAGTATGAGGGTTGTGAAGGAAATATGCCCTAGAGGCAATAATAAAGTTGTTATTTATATTTCCTTATATCATGATAAATGTTTATTATTCATGCTAGAATTGTATTAACCGGAAACTTAGTACATGTGTGAATCCATAGACAAACAGAGTGTCCCTAGTATGCCTCTACTTGACTACCTCGTTAATAAAAGATGGTTAAGTTGCCTAGCCATAGACATGTATTGTCATTTGATGAACGGGATCACATCATTAGAGAATGATGTGATGGACAAGACCCATCCGTTAGCTTAGCATAATGATCGTTTAGTTTTATCGCTACTGCCTTCTTCATGACTTATACATGTTCTCCTGACTATGAGATTATGCAACTCCCGAATACTGGAGGAACACCTTGTGTGCTATCAAACGTCACAACGTAAGTGGGTGATTATACAGATGCTCTACAGGTGTCTCCAATGGTGTTTGTTGAGTTGGCATAGATCGAGATTAGGATTTGTCACTCTGTGTATTAGAGAGGTATCTCTAGGCCCTCTCGGTAATGCACATCACTATAAGCCTTGCAAGCAATGTGACTAATGGGTTAGTTATGGGATGTTGCATTACGGAACGAGTAAAGAGACTTGCCGGTAACGAGATTGAACTAGGTATGATGATACCGACGATCGAATCTCGGGCAAGTAACATACCAATGACAAAGGGAACAACGTATGTTGTTATGCGGTTTGACCGATAAAGTTCTTCGTAGAATATGTAGGAGCCAATATGAGCATCCAGGTTCTGCTATTGGTTATTGACCGCAGATGTGTCTCGGTCATGTCTACATAGTTCTCGAAGCCGTAGGGTCCGCACGCTTAACGTTCGATGATGATTTGTATTATGAGTTATGTGATTTGATGTACCAAAGGTTATTCAGAGTCCCGGATGAGATCACGGACATGACGAGGAGTCTTGAAATGGTCTAGACGCAACGATCGATATATTGGAAGTCTATATTCGGACATTGGAAAGGTTCCGAGTGATTCGGGTATTTTTCAGAGTACCGGAGAGTTACTGGAATTCGCTGGGGAAGTAATGGGACTTAATGGGCCATATGGGAAAGGAGAGAAGGGCCTCAAGGGGTGACTGCGTGCCCCCCATGGGCTGGTCCGAATTGGACTAGGGAGGGGGCGGCGCCCCCCTGTTTCCTTCTCTCCCTCTTCCCCTTCCTTCTTCTCCTACTCCAACTAGGGAAGGGGGGAAACCTACTCCTACTAGGAGTAGGAATCCCCCTTGGGGCGCGCCATAGAGAGGGCGGGCCCTCTCCTCCTCCACTCCTTTATATACGGGGAGGGTGGAAGCCGATAGACACACAAGTTGATCATTGTCTTAGCCATGTGCGGTGCCCCCCTCCACCATAACCCACCTCGGTCATATCGTTGTAGTGCTTAGGCGAAGCCCTGCGCCGGTAGCTTCATCATCACCATCATCACGCCGTCGTGTTGACGAAGCTCTCCAATGACACTTAGCATGATCGAGAGTTCGTGGGACGTCACCGAGCTAAAAATGTGCAGATCGCGGAGGTGCCGTACTTTATGTACTAGGATCGGTCAGATCGTGAAGACGTACGCCTACATCAACTGCGTTGTCATAACGCTTCTGCTTATGGTCTACAAGGGTACGTGGACAACACTCTTCCCTCTCGTTGCTATGCATCACCATGATAGATCTTGCATGTGCGTAGGATTTTTTTTGAAATTACCGCGTTCCCCATCAGTGGCATCCGAGCCAGGTCTATGTGTAGATGTTATATGCACGAGTAGAATACGAAGGAGTTGTGGGCGTGGGTATATATATATTGCTTGCCGTCACTAGTTGATTCTTGATTCAACGGTATTGTTGGATGAAGCTGTTCACACCGACATTTACGCGTGGCTGGTGGGTGTCAGTTTCTCCAACTTTAGTTGAATCAGATTCAATGAACAGGGTTCTTTCTGAAGATCAAAAAGCAATCACTATACCACGTTGTGGTTTTTGATGCGTAGGTAAGAATGGTTCTTGCTCAGCCCGTAGCAGCCACGTAAAACTTGCAACAACACCGTAGATGACGTCTAACTTGTTTTTGCAGGGCATGTTGTGATGTGATATGGTCAAGACGTGACGAGATATAAATTGTTGTATGAGATGATCATGTTTTGTTAAAGTTATCGGCAACTGGCAGAAACCTTATGGTTGTCTCTTTATTGCATAAGATGCAAGCGCTATATAATTGCTTTACTTTATCACCATGAGATAGCAATAGTTGAAAAAGCAATACTTGGCGAGACGACCATGTGACGACACGTTGATAGAGATCAAGATGATGGAGATTATGGTGTCATGCCGGTGACGAAGGAGATCATGACGGTACTTTGAAGATGGAGATCAAAGGCACGAGATGATAATGGCCATATCATATCACTTATTTGATTGCATGTGATGTTTATCCTTTATTCATCTTATTTTGCTTAGTACGGCGGTAGCATTATAAGATGATCTCTTGCTAAATTTCAAGGTATAAGTGTTCTCCCTGAGTATGCATCGTTGCTACAGTTCGTCGTGCCGAGACACCACGTGATGATCGGGTGTGATAAGCTCTACGTTCACATACAATGGGTGCAAGCCAGTTTTGCACACGCAGAATACTCGGGTTAAACTTGACGAGCCTAGCATATGCAGATATGGCCTCAGAACACTAAGACCGAAAGGTCGAGTGTGAATCATATAGTAGATATGATCAACATAGTGATGTTCACCATTGAAAACTACTCCATCTCATGTGATGATCGGACATGGTTTAGTTGATATGGATCACGTGATCACTTAGATGATTAGAGAGATGTCTATCTAAGTGGAAGTTCTTAAGTAATATGATTAATTGAACTTTAATTTATCATGAACTTAGTCCTGATAGTAATTGCATATCTACGTTGTAGATCAATAACTTGCGATGTAGCTTCCCATTTAATTTTGATATTTTCCTAGAGAAAAAGAAGTTGAAAGATGATAGTAGCAATGATGCGGACTTGGTCCGTGATCTGAGGATTATCCTCATTATTGCACAGAAGAATTATGTCCTTGATGCACCGCTAGGTGACAGACCTATTGCAGGAGCAGATGCACACGTTATGAACGTTTGACAAAGCTCGGTATGATGACTACTTAATAGTTTAGTGCACCATGCTTTACAACTTAGAACCAGGACTTCAAAAATGTTTTGAATGCCATGGAACATATAAGATGTTCTAAGAGTTTAAATTGATATTTCATACTCATGCCAGTGTCGAGAGGTATGAGACCCCTGATAGTACGTTGCCTACAAGATGGAGGAGAATAGCTCAACCAGTGAGTATGTGCTCAGATTGTCTGGGTACTACAATTTCTTGAATCAAGCGGGAGTCAAGAAAAGCATCAAATGTTGATGGTTGATGTCGGTGTCAAAACCGGCGGATCTCGGGTAGGGGGTCCCGAACTGTGCATCTAGGCGGATGGTAACAGGAGACAAGGGACACGATGTTTTTACCCAGGTTCGGGCCCTCTCGATGGAGGTAAAACCCTACTCCTGCTTGATTAATATTGATGATATGGGTAGTACAAGAGTAGATCTACCATGAGATCAAGGAGGCTAAACCCTAGAAGCTAGCCTATGGTATGATTGTTGTATGATGAAGTTGTCCTACGGACTAGAACCCTCCGGTTTATATAGACACCGGATAGGGTTAGGGTTACACAGAGTCAGTTACAATGGTAGGAGATCTTGAATATCCGCATCGCCAAGCTTGCCTTCCACGCCAAGGAAAGTCCCATCCGGACACGGGACGAAGTCTTCAATCTTGTATCTTCATAGTCCTGGAATCCGGCTGAAGGTATAGTCCGGCTACCCAAACACCCCCTAATCCAGGACTCCCTCAGTAGCCCCTGAACCAGGCTTCAATAATGACGAGTCCGGCGCGCAGATTGTCTTCGGCATTGCAAGGCGGGTTCCTCCTCCTAGTTCTTCAAGAAGATTTTAAACACCAAGGATAGTGTCCGGCTCTGCAAAATAATTTTCCACATATTGCCATAGAGAGAATAATATCAACACAAATCTAATCTGCTGATGTATTCCCCAGCGTGACATCACACTATGGCCAAGTCCTTTACTCGAATCGTTTTTACTTTTCCACCTCAGCACGTTTAGCGAGGCAGTTTCCTTGGCACGTCTTGTCAAAGCAGAGATCGTGTCCCCCCCTTTTACGGGATTCTCATCAATACGGACGTGGGTAACCCAACTACGCCATTTATCACGGCGCTTGGGAGGCAAGCGAGTTTTACTAGGCTGGTGGGGACGCACAACCGCATCCGCCCATATAAGGGGATAAGGATCCACCTTTTTACCTACGCCTTCTTCCTCCTTTGCCTATCCATTTCCTGCGCACTCGAGCTCCAGCGCCCAAGCCCGCACTTCCTACCTCAACCTCCTCCAGCAATGTCCGGAGCGGGAGGCAAGTGGATGGTCTCCTCCGTTAGAGAGGGCCATGTCAAAAAGCTAAGGAAGGCCGGATACTTATCCAAGGACATCACGCACCGGCTTCCCGAGGAAGGGCAGCTTCTCCCCACCCCAAGGCCCCATGAGAGGGTAGTATTCCTTCCCCACTTCCTCCGCGGACTGGGTTTCCCACTCCACCCATTTGTCCGGGGGCTCATGTTCTACTATGGCTTGGATTTCCACGATCTGGCCCCGAACTTCGTCCTCAACATCTCGGCGTTTATCATCGTGTGCGAGGCTTTCCTCCGCATCTGCCCCCATTTCGGCCTCTGGCTCAAGACCTTCAACGTCAAGCCCAAGGTGGTGCGCGGCAGCCAGGCGGAGTGCGGAGGCGCCATGGCGGGCAAGATGGCCAACGTCCTATGGCTCGAGGGCTCCTTCATGGAGACCCTGAAGGGGTGGCAATCATGGTGGTTTTACGTCACCGAGCCGCGCGATCCGAAATGGATCGCAGCCCCCGAGTTCCGATCCGGACCCCCCACGCGGCTTATGTCCTGGAAAGAGACGGGCCTGTCATGGGGCGACGAAAAAGAGGTGACCGGATTGCAGACATGCATCCGGTCCCTGGTGAGCAAGCCGATCAAGCTTGTCAATGTACTCCAGGTTATGCTCGTCCGCTGGATCCTCCCGTGTCAACAACGGGGCTTTAATCTGTGGGAGTTCGACCCGGCGCAGCACCAAACCCTTAACAGGCTCTTCGACACGACGTATGAAGACGTCTGGAAGGCGCTAACCAAAGGCGCCGAGGCTCCCACATCCGCTTCCGAGGACCGCGGATACAGCTGCAGCGTCACGCTAGCGAGGTAAGCTATTTTCACCTTTTATAAGATGTTAAGTTTTTTCATAGTTTGACTCTATGCGGGATCTAAACTCCCTCACCTTTGACAGGCTTGGCAGGCGCAGTCTGGATCGATTAACTGTCCGGCTCCCTTGCCCGAAGACCCAGCCCCTGCTCTCCTAGTGAAGCTGCTGGTTCCGACGCCTTATGTGGTGCCGGAGAAGAAGGCCAAGAAGAAGAAGGCCACGGGGACTCGAAAGAGTGCCCGTAATGTGGTGGTGTCGGACTCGTCATCCGACGAGTCCGAGATGCTCTCCTCCCGTGAGAACGAGGAGGAAGAAGAACACTCTCCCCCTCCAGCGGGGGGAGGAAAGGAAAGGGAGGCCGCCCCAATGGGGGAGGCCGAAGGGTCCAGGAAGAGGAAGACCCCTCCACCGAACTACTCCCCCGACGCCGAAGAGGACGAAGAGGAGTGGCCAGATAGGGCCAAGCGTCTGGCGAAATCGTAAGTATTCGGATATCAGAGTAACTCATGATGTTCCTTTGTTGCACAGCTTTCCCTAATGTCGAACATAATTATGCAGCCCACCCCGGGCCGAACTCAACGAGTCGTCGAGCGGCTCCCTGGATTCATCGGACGTGAACTCAGTTTCGCCCGCTGTTTCCCCCCGCACTACGGACGACGCCGAAGTGGTGTCGCAACAAGCTCCGGGGCAGGAGGAGGTGGTCCTGGAGGAGCCGCAAGGCGACCTCCCGGACTCCAAGAGTAAAGGGGACAAGACCCCCCAGGGCTCCAAGTCCGGCTTTGAACCGGACACCGCGCCGGAATCTTCAACAGTTCCAGACCGCGGTAGGCGAACTCCTTCCAAGAGGAGCAAGCCTTCTAAGCCGGCGGCCTCTGTCCAACCGGAGGTGCCGGACAATCTACTGGAGGTGCTTGACGGCGCCTCCATCGACGAGGAGCACCGTACTATTATGAGTATGGTGATCCAGAAGGTTCAATCCGCCAAGAGTGGACTGAGTGAAGCTTGCGCTAGCCTTCTAACAGGCTTCGAGGTAAGTAAAAAATATGTAAGAATATAACCGCATAGACAGTAGCCCCTGATGCTCTGTTTGGCGTTCCGAAAGAAAAGTGAATAGAGGATCTATTAAATTTCGCAGGAGTCTAACAACAAAGAGTCAATATGCGTATGCAGGCTTCGCTGCTAGCCACCGCCGCACTGACTGTGGAGGTGGGTGCCCTGAAACAGGGCCTCGAGCGGACCGAGCAAGAGCTCGGCCTTGCCAAGCGGCAGCTCGAGGAGAAAGAAGGTAAGAAAATACCTTACAGAAAAAGTGCCTATAAAAAGACGTGATTGCAAAAAATAACAGGATTGCACTGCTTGTTGTAGGGGCCACGACTGAGGTGGCGACCCTCAAGCAGGCGCTGTCCGAGGCCGAAAAGAAAGCGGCCGCGGAGCGCACCGAGCGAGAGAAACTTGGGGCCCAGGTCGGCGAGGTGCAGCAAGAGCTTCAGGCTCTCATGAAAAACATGAGAGTTTGGAGCTTGAGTCAAAGACGCAAGCGTCCGAGCTCGTGGCGGCCCTTGAGACTGCCAAGTCTGCCAAGGCGAAGCCCAAAAGTCCCTCCAAGAGTTGGAGGAGATGAAAAAGATAGCAGCGGGTAAGGCATTCTTTATGCAAAAC
Organism: Triticum dicoccoides; assembly: GCF_002162155.2. NCBI lineage: Eukaryota > Viridiplantae > Streptophyta > Magnoliopsida > Poales > Poaceae > Triticum > Triticum dicoccoides. The sequence continues at coordinate 144,351,930 of NC_041384.1, forward strand.
AGAAATATAAAAGTAAACTACTTGTTACTTACCCGAATCCGGAGCTCTCCAGGGGCATTCGCAGATCTTCCCCGCAGCGTATCCGATGCCGCCGCATTCAACCAAGCTGAAGAGGGCAGCTCGGCGGAGAAGGTGTTCTGGTCTCAGTATGCTAAGGTCGGACACCCTTTGCCCTTGAGCGACCAGCTGAAATAGCTGGTCGAGCTCCACAAGGCGGACGAACAGGCCATGAAGGGCTTCATAGTTCGGCTGTGGCCCGGAGAGGCCCTGCCTAGGAGCTACTTTGGGCTGGTGCGGCGGCTGGTGGAGGCCTGTCCAAGGCTCGAGGTCATCAAGCGCTCTGTCTACATCGAAGGTGCCCGTAGGGCCCTTGCCTGTGCAAAGATGCACTGGGGTAAGCTGGACGGTGAGAAGCTTGTGAGGGACGGGCCACCGCCGGGGAAGGAGCATCGCAAGCCCGAGAACTACTATAAGGATGTTCTTGTGGGTGCCCGCCTTGTGGTGGATGAATGTACCAAGGATGTAATTTTTGAATGAACTCGCACGTGTTTATCCTGTGCGCTGAAAACTTGTTGATATGCGCTAAGCAATGCTTGTTGAATTTAAAATATTACTTTCTGTGTGGCCGTTTATCAAAAAATTGAGAGATGGCCAGTCATCGGCTTCTGCCCCCATGCCACTAGTGCTGGGGTGTTTGGGATAAACCTGAGCGCTCTTTTTCCCATAGTTGGGTCCTTCGAGGGAGGCGCTCAGCACAACGAACCAGGCAATCGGACTATAATGCTTGAACACTTTCACTTAGCCATAGAACTCTATAATTTTAAATTTCGGCGAAGCCCCTAGTTCGGAAGACCGAGTTTGGGGTGCTATCCACGCCTTGGCCGGACAAAGCCGGCTCCTCGCTCGAAGCGGCATAAGTCTTTAGGGACTCGAAAAACCTCTCGAACAGCGACCGGTCTCTCACCTCATCATGACAGTCAGTTTTAGCTTTCTCCACTGAGGTGCTTAACCCAGCTCAACTGGGGCACAATCGCAGTGGTTCTCCTAGTGCTACCTTAGCCGATATAGCGGAACGTAAGGCACCAAAACATAGGAGCCGGGAAAACCCAACTACTGACCCAAATCATGATTCGGAGCCGATGCATATAGTGCTATAAGTTCGGGGTGCCGCACTTGTGAAAGTGTACGGGCTTCTCACACCATATTGAGGGGTACTGAAGCCCCTGGCGTGTTTTGCCGTACCATGGTGTACGGGTGCAACATGTCATTTAATAAACATATATATGAAAGGAGGATAATGCAAAAAATAGACAAAAAGCTATGCATTGTTTATAGAAAGGCTGCTATCAAAGCAGAACGATACAAGTAGTGCGATAAGCAAAAAATATTGGGCTATTTAACATGTCCTGGCCAGGAGCAGGCCGCGGAATTGTATGCCAAAACAGGTATACTGCTCGTAATAGAGACCACCTGGGAGTTCCATAATGCGGCATGGCTTGTCTGCTTCCCTGGATCTTGCATCGTTTGTGCGGCAGTTGAATTGCCGAACAGGTCGTCCGAAGTATGGAGTCCTGAAAGTAAGAGAAAATTAAAAAAAAGAATTCGGCAGCCCCTAGTACGTTTTAAGCCGTATTTTGGGTTTGCCGTTATTGTGCCCCTTCCCTTGCGCCCATGGTATTTCTAAAGCATAGTTATGTACGCGAGGCACTGGTTTCGCTATGTCGCGAGGGCTGGGGTTGGGGCCGCATTGCTACGCCTGCTCAGAACGTGCCAGGCGGTCTTGTTGCAGGTTACTCCGGGCGCGCTTGGCAGTGTCTGGCTTTTTAACGGTTGGACTGGAGAATTGCCTAAGAAGGCTGCTTTGTACTTCCGCTGCGAGGGCCGCCGTGTGCTCCTCCGTACGGAGGGAGTGTTCGGTGTTTCCATTGACCGTGATTACTCCTCGAGGGCCTGGCATCTTGAGCTTGAGATATGCGTAGTGCGGCACCGCATTGAACTTTGCAAATGCGGTTTGCCCGAGCAGGGCGTGATAGCCACTGCGAAACGGGACTATATCGAAGATTAACTCTTCGCTTCGGAAATTGTCCGGAGACCCGAAGACCACTTCAAGTGTTACTGAGCCTATACAGTTGGCCTCTACACCTGGTATAATGCCTTTAAAGGTCGTTTTTGTGGGCTTAATCCTCGAGGGATCTATGCCCATTTTCCGCACTGTATCCTGGTAAAGCAGGTTCAGGCTACTTCCGCCGTCCATGAGGACTCTTGTGAGATGAAATCCGTCGATAATTGGGTCGAGAACCAATGCGGCGAAGCCGCCGTGACGGATGCTAGTGGGGTGGTCCCTTCGATCAAAAGTGATCGGGCAGGAGGACCATGGGTTGAACTTTGGGGCGACTGGCTCCATCGTGTATACGTCCCGTAGCGCACGCTTCCGCTCCCTCTTGGGAATGTGGGTTGCATATATCATGTTCACCGTCCGCACTTGTGGGGGAAAACCCTTCTGTCCACTGTTGTTCGGCGGCCTGGGCTCCTCCTCATCATCGCTATGCAGCCCCTTGTCTTTATTTTCGGCTCTTAGTTTGCCTGCCTGCTTGAACACCCAACAATCCCTGTTGGTGTGATTGGCTGGCCTTTCGGGGGTGCCATGTATCTGGCAGAAGCGGTTGAGTATTCGGTCCAAACTGGACGGGCCCTGAGTATTCTTTTTGAATGGCTTTTTCCGCTGACCGGATTTATAGCCTCTGAATCCGGCATTAACTGTCGTGTCTTCGTTGCTGCCACTGCTAACACGGTGCTTTTGCTTATTCCAACGTGTCCTGCCACTTTTGTCCTTGGTATCCGAATTAGCAGGGTTCTTTGCTAAGTTGTTACTGCGAGCTAGCCAGCTGTCTTCTCCTGCGCAAAAGCGGGTCATGAGTGTCGTGAGGGCTGCCATGGACTTTAGCTTTTCCTGTCCCAGGTGCCGGGCAAGCCACTCATCGCGGATATTATGCTTGAAGGCTGCTAGGGCCTCTGCGTCCGGACAGTCGACTATCTGGTTTTTCTTTGTTAGGAACCGTGTCCAGAATTGCCTGGCCGATTCCTCTGGCTGCTGAATTATGTGGCTTAAGTCATCGGCATCCGGTGGTCGCACATAAGTTCCTTGGAAGTTGTCGAGGAATGCGGCTTCCAGGTCCTCCCAAGAACCATTTGAGTCTACTGGCAAGCTGTTAAGCCAATGCCGGGCCGGTCCCTTAAGTTTGAGCGGGAGGTATTTGATGGCGTGTAGATCATCGCCGCGGGCCATGTGGATATGGAGGAGATAATCCTCAATCCATACCGCAGGATCTGTTGTTCCATCATGATTCGATGTTTACGGGTTTGAAACCCTCTGGGATTTTATGATCCATTACTTCGTCTGTGAAGCATAATTGGTGTGCGGTGCCTCTATACTGGGCTATATCACGACGCAGCTCGAAGGAGCTATGTCTGTTGTGTTCGGCCCGGCCAGATTTGTTGTATCCGGAATGAAGATCACCGTCACGTGCCGTGGGGCGCCTGCGCGATCCGTAGATCGATCTTGTTTGTCTTGCCTTGTCCTCCAGTACGTCCCGCAGGTCTGGCGCATTTTCCTGTGCCTTGGTTGAACGGCGCCGGGGCATGGCTTGGGTGGAGGGCCAAGAGGCCTCTCTGTCGCGGCCGCGAGGTGGCCGGTCGGCCATGTCGTGCGCTGGTGATGTAGGTGCTTCCTCCTCTGATCGGGGTAGCGGCCTGCGCTTTGGGTAACTCTTGGAGGGGCGTTCGAGTTCATACTCTTCGGCTGTAAGGACTTTAGTCCATCTGTCTGCTAGCAAATCTTGATCAGCTCTAAGCTGTTGCTGCTTTTTCTTGAGGCTGCTTGCCGTGGCTAAAAGCCTGCCTTTGAAACGCTCTTGTTCGGCGGGGTTCGATGGTACGACGAATTCGTCGTCGTCGAGGCTTGCCTCATCCTCGGAGGGAGGCATATAGTTATCATCCTCAACCTCTCGGTCTGCCGCTCTCTCATGAGGGCTGGCTTCTCCATCTTCCTGTGCCGAATCTTGCTATAGGGGGTGTTCTTCGGCGCTATTCGGGGTAGTATTGTCTCCCGTGCCGGAATCACCATTTTTGCTTTGGCGAGATTTAGAGCGGCGCCGCTGACGCCGGCGCTTTGGCTGTTTCTTGGAGGTGTCATCCTCCGCTGTTCCATCGCCATCTCCATCTTTTGGAGTATCCACCATGTATATATCATATGACGAGGTGGCCTTCCAGCGCCCTACAGGTGCTGGTTCCTGTTCGTCTCCTGCATCGTTGTCCATACCGTCGATGTCTTCGGAGTCGAAGTCAAGCATGTCGGTTAAATCGTCGACAGTGGCTACAAAGTGGGTGGTGGGTGGGCTTCGAATTTCTTTGTCGTCCGCATCCCATCCTTGCTGACCGTAGTCCGGCCATGCCTCTCCTGATAAAGAGAGAGACTTTAGTGAGTTCAGGATGTCGCCGAAGGGCGAGTGCTGAAAGATGTCCGCTGCGGTGAACTCCATTATCGGCGCCCAATCGGATTCGATTGGTAGGGTCAGGGGGTTCGGAGTCCGGAGAGGAATTCGAATTCTCGGAGTCACGGGTCACGCAGAACGCGGGGCTGACGTTCAGCTCGATCGCCTTTGAGATCGTAGCCCCTGAGGTGACGTCCAGCCGCTCATCCTCGTTTGGCGCAATAGGCTCCAGATTAAGGGTAGGAACCGGTGCGCGTGCGGCCTCCAGGGCACTGTTCGGCGGCAGAGCAAGATCATGCCTCTCAAAACAGTGCGACGCGCTTGGCTGTGGCTCGAATCCGTCGAAGATCAGATCCCCGCGGATGTCTGCCGTGTAGTTTAAGCTTCCAAAACTGACCTGATGGCCAGGGGCGTAGCTTTCGATCTGCTCCAGGTGGCCAAGCGAATTGGCCCGCAGTGCGAAGCCGTCGAAGACGAAGACTATCCGGGGAGAAAAGTCTCACCCTGGACCGCATCATCGTTGATGATCAAAGGAGCCATCGGGCCTAAAAGTGACGACACAGAGGAACTCTCAATGAAGGCACCAATGTCGGTGTCAAAACCGGCGAATCTCAGGTAGGGGGTCCCGAACTGTGCGTCTAGGCGGATGGCAACAGGAGACAAGGGACACGATGTTTTTACCCAGGTTCGGGCCCTCTCGATGGAGGTAAAACCCTACTCCTGCTTGATTAATATTGATGATATGGGTAGTACAAGAGTAGATCTACCACGAGATCAAGGAGGCTAAACCCTAGAAGCTAGCCTATGGTATGATTGTTGTATGATGAAGTTGTCCTACGGACTAGAACCCTCCGGTTTATATAGACACCGGATAGGGTTAGGGTTACACAGAGTCGGTTACAATGGTAGGAGATCTTGAATATCCACATTGCCAAGCTTGCCTTCCACGCCAAGGAAAGTCCCATCCGGACACGGGACGAAGTTTTCAATCTTGTATCTTCATAGTCCTGGAATCCGGCTGAAGGTATAGTCCGGCTACCCGAACACCCCCTAATCCAGGACTCCCTCAGTTGACAAAACCACTAGTTTCAAGTAAAAGGGCAAGGGAAAGAAAGGGAACTTCAAGAAGAATGGCAAGCAAATTGCCACTCCCAGGAAGAAGCCCAAAGATAGACCCAAGCCTGAAACTGAGTGCTTCTACTGCAAAAGGAAATGGTCACTGGAAGTGGAACTGCCTTAGATACTTGGTGGATAAGAAGGATGGCAAACTGAACAAAGGTATATTTGATATACATGTTATTGATGTGTACTTTACTAGTGTTTATAGCAACCCATCAGTGTTTTATACTGGTTCAGTTGCTAAGAGTAGTAACTCGTAACGGGAGTTGCAAAATAAACAGAGACTAGTTAAGGGCGAGGTGATGATGAGAGTCGGAAGTGATTCCAAGGTTGATAAGATCACCATCACACACTCCCTTTACCTTCAGGATTAGTGTTGAACCTAAAATAAATGTTATTTGGTGTTTGCTTTGAGCATAAATATGATTGGATCATGTTTATTGCAATATGGTTATTCATTTAAGTCAAAGAAGAATTGTTGTTCTATTTACATGAATAAAACCTTCTATGGTCATACACTCAATATAAATGGTTTATTGAATCTCGATCGTAGTAATACACATAATCATAATATTGAAGCCAAAAGATGCAATGTTAATAATGATAGTGCAACTTATATGTGGCACTGCCGTTTAGGTCATATTGGTGTAAAGCGCATGAAGAAACTCCCTACTGATGGGCTTTTGGAATCACTTGATTATGAATCACTTGATGCTTGCGAACCGTGCCTCATGGGCAAGATGACTAAAACTCCGTTCTACGGAACAATGGAGCGAGCAACAGACTTGTTGGAAATAATACATACTAATGTATGCGGTCCGATGAGTGTTGATGCTCGCGACGGGTATCGTTATTTTCTGACCTTCACAGATGATTTGACCAGATATGGGTATATCTACCTGATGAAACATAAGCCTGAAACATTTGAAAAGTTCAAAGAATTTCAGAGTGAAGTGGAAAATCATCATAACAAGAAAATAAAGTTTCTATGATCTGTTCATGGAGGAGAATATTTGAGTTACGAGTTTGGTCTTCATTTAAAACAATGCGGAATAGTTTCGCAACTCACGCCACCCGGAACACCACAGCATAATGGTGTGTCCAAACATTGTAATCGTACTTAATTGGATATGGTGCGATCTATGATGTCTCTTACCGATTTAGCACTATCATTTTGGGGTTATGCATTAGAGACAACTGCATTCACGTTAAATAGGGCACCATCTAAATCCGTTGAGATGACACCGTATGAACTATGGTTTGGCAAGAAACCAAAGCTGCCGTTTCTTAAAGTTTGGGGTTGCGATGCTTATGCGAAAAAGATTCAAACAGATAAGCTCGAACCCAAATCAAAGTAGTGCGTCTTCATAGGATACCCAAAAGAAACTGTTGGGTACACCTTCTATCACAGATCCGAAGGCAAGATATTGTGTTGCTAAGAATGGATCCTTTCTAGAGAAGGAGTTTCTCTCGAAAGAAGGGAGTGGGAGGAAAGTAGAACTTGATGAGGTAATTGTACCTTCTCCCAAATTGGAAAGTAGTTCATCATAGAAATTAATTCCAGTGATTCCTACACCAATTAGTGAGGAAGCTAATGATGATGATCATGAAACTTCAGATCAAGTTACTACCGAACCTCGTAGGTCAACCAAAGTACGGTCCGCACCAGAGTGGTACGGTAATCCTGTTCTGGAAGTCATGTTACTAGACCATGAAGAACCTACGAACTATGAGGAAGCGATGATGAGCCCAGATTTCGCAAAATGGCTTGAGGCGATGAAATCTGAGATGGGATCCATGTATGAGAACAAAGTATGGACTTTGATTGGCTTGCCCGATGATCGGTGAGTCATTGAGAAAAAATGGATCTTCAAGAGGAAGACAGACGCTGATAGTAGTGTTACTATCTACAAAGATCGAATTGTGGCAAAAATGTTTTTGACAAGTTCAAGGTGTTGACTACGATGAGATTTTCTCACTTGTATCGATGCTTAAAAGTCTGTCCTAATCATGTTAGCAGTTGCCGCATTTTATGAAGTCTAGCAAATGGATGTCAAAACTACATTCCTTAATGTATTTCTTAAAGAAGAGTTGTATATGATGCAACCAGAATGTTTTGTCGATCCAAAAGGTGCTAACAAAGTGTGCAAGCTCCAGCAATCCATTTATGGACTGGTGCAAGCTTCTCAGAGTTGGAATATACACTTGATAGTGTGAACAAAGCATATGGTTTTATACAGACTTTTGGAGAAGCCTGTATTTACAAGAAAGTGAGTGGGAGCTCTGTAGCATTTCTGATATTATATCTGGATGACATATTGCTGATCGAAAATGGTACTGAATTTTTGAATAGCATAAAAGGATACTTGAATAAGATTTTTTCAATGAAAGACCTTGGTGAAGCTGCTTATATATTGGGATCAAGATCTATAGAGATAGATCAAGACGCTTAATTGGACTTTCACAAAGCACACACCTTGATAAAGTTTTGTAGAAGTTCAAAATGGATCAAGCAAAGAAAGGGTTCTTGCCTATGTTACAAGGTGTGAAGTTGAGTCAGAGTCAATGCCCGACCACTGCAGAAGATAGAGAAAATGAAAGTCATTCCCTATGCCTCAGTCATAGGTTCTACAAAGTATGCTATGCTGTGTACCTGACCTATTGTGTACCTCACCATAAGTTTGGCAAGAGGGTACAATAATGATCTAGGAGTGGATCACTGGACAGCGGTCAAAAATATCCTTAGTGGAATAAGGAAATGTTTCTCTGTTATGGAGGTGACAAAGAGTTCGTCGTAAAGAGTTACGTGGATGCAAGCTTTGACACCGATCTGGATGACTCTAAGTCTCGATTTAGATACATATTGAAAGTGGGAGCAATTAGCTAGAGTAGCTTCATGCAAAGCATTGTAGACATAGAAAATTGCAAAATACATACGGCTCTAAATGTGGCAGACCCGTTGACTAAACTTCTCTCACAAGCAAAACATGATCACTCTTTGGGTGTTAATCACATAGCGATGTGAACTAGATTATTGACTCTAGTAAACCCTTTGGGTGTTAGTCACATGGAGATGTGAACTAATCACATAAAGATGTGAACTATTGGTGTTAAATCACATGTCGATGTGAACTAGATTATTGACTCTAGTGCAAGTGGGAGACTGAAGGAAATATGCCCTAGAGGCAATAATAAAGTTGTTATTTATATTTCCTTATATCATGATAAATGTTTATTATTCATGCTATAATTGTATTAACTGGAAACTTAGTACACATGGGAATACATAGACAAACAGAGTGTCCCTAGTATGCCTCTACTTGACTAGCTCGTTAATCAAAGATGGTTAAGTTTCCTAGCCATGGACATGTGTTGTCGTTTGATGAACGGGATCACATCATTAGAGAATGATGTGATGGGCAAGACCCATCCATTATCTTAGCATAATGATCGTTCAGTTTTATTGCTACTGCTTTCTTCATGACTTATACATGTTCCTCTGACTATGAGATTATGCAACTCCCGAATACCGGAGGAACACCTTGTGTGCTATCAAACGTCACAACGTAACTGGGTGATTATAAAGATGCTCTATAGGTGTCTCCAATGGTGTTTGTTGAGTTGGCATAGATCAAGATTAGGATTTGTCACTCCGTGTATCGGAGAGGTATCTCTGGGCCCTCTTGGTAATGCACATCACTATAAGCCTTGCAAGCAATGTGACTAATGGGTTAGTTACAGGATATTGCATTACGAAACGAGTAAAGAGACTTGCCGGTAATGAGATTGAACTAGGTATGATGATACCGACAATCGAATCTCAGGCAAGTAACATACCGATGACAAAGGGAATAACGTATGTTGTTATGCGGTTTGACCGATAAAGTTCTTCGTAGAATATGTAGGAGCCAATATGAGCATCCAGGTTTCGCTATTGGTTATTGACCGCAGATGTGTCTTGGTCATGTCTACATAGTTCTCGAACCCGTAGGGTCCGCATGCTTAACGTTCGATGACGATTTGTATTTTGAGTTATGTGATTTGATGTACTGAAGGTTGTTCCGAGTCCCGGATGACATCACAGACATGAAGAGGAGTCTCGAAATGGTCGAGACATAAAGATCGATATATTGGAAGGCTATATTGGGACATCGGAAAGGTTCCAAGTGATTCGGGTATGTTTCGGAGTACCAGAGAGTTACGGGAATTCGCCGGGGAAGTAATGGGGCTTAATGGGCCATACTGGAAAGGAGAGAAGGGCCTCAAGGGGTGGCTGCGTGCCCCCCATGGGCTGGTCCGAATTGGACTAGGGAGGGGGCGGCGCCCCCCTCTTTCCTTCTCTCCCTCTTCCCCTCCTTCTTCTCCTACTCCAACTAGGGAAGGGGGGAAACCTACTCCTACTAGGAGTAGGAATCCCCCTTGGGGCGCGCCATAAAGAGGGCCGACCCTCCCCTCCTCCACTCCTTTATATACGGGTGAGGGGGCACCCCATAGACACACAAGTTGATCATTGTTTTGGCCATGTGCGGTGCTCCCCTCCACCATAATCCACCTCTGTCATATCGTCGTAGTGCTTAGGAGAAGTCCTGCGCCGGTAGCTTCATCATCACCGTCATCACACCGTCGTGTTGACGAAGCTCTCCCTCGACACTCAGCTGGATCGAGAGTTCGTTGGACGTCACCGAGCTGAACGTGTGCAGATCGCAGAGGTGTCATAGTTTCGATACTAGGATCAGTCAGATCATGAAGACGTACGACTACATCAACCGCGTTGTCATAACGCTTCCGCTTATGGTCTACGAGGGTACGTGGACAACAGTCTTCCCTCTCGTTGCTATGCATCACCATGATAGATCTTGCGTGTGCGTAGGATTTTTTTTGAAATTACTGTGTTCCCCATCAGGTTGACTGGCTCGGCTGCGGTGTGAGGCTGCCGTCGTGTAAGTGCATCTAGTGCCCCTTAGTGATTTTCGTGTATTGAAGACTTATAGGTTAAGGGACTAATGTGTTTGTGAGTGTACACATGTTCTATAAGTCTATGAGGAGTTTGATATTTACGGTGAAAGTCGACCCCTAAAAATGAATGTCTTCAGTTGAAGACTTTGATAGTGAGGAAATTGGTGTAACCTTGAAGACTTCGATAGTGATGCGAGGATTATGAAGCGTGAAGACTTTTGTTTCTGTAGTTTCATTTTCTCTTTCTTGAGTCATAGGAAACACTGTACTGTTAAAGGGGGTCAAGGTAAAACTAAGGAAAAGTTTCCAAGTGATGCTCATCTCAAAATCCTACACCTACCCAATCCTTTTGAGTGAAGCCATTGGAAATACCATATAGTTCAGCCAATTTCTTCAGTGACAGAGACGGAGATCTTCTGGTCTCTGAGGAATTTGGTCTGACTGAGGAGTTAGTAATTCGCCAGTGTGGATTGCCTACAAGTGAGGAACATGATAGCCCTGAGGAATTTGATACTCAAATTTCCGCCCGTTGCTGTGCTATGCGCTAGCTGCGCCAAAATATCTACCCACCTAACGGTCATATCTTGAAGGGCATTTATGCCTTATCATGTTGGGCTGCTCCCTAGGCTATAAATAGCTGCCCCCTGCAAACACTAGTTGGTTGGCTGCTCCAAGAGAAACTGACACTTGTCATTGAGAGCATCCCATCCTCCGAGAACTTTAAGAGAAAATCATCAGTGAGGAAAACCCAAACCCAAAGTGATCGAGCATCACTGAAGAGATTTTTCCTGTGTGGAACCAACGCTTGTTACCTTTGAGGACTGTGCATCCTCCAGATGGTTAGGCGTCATGGTCTAGAGCATCCAAGAGGAATTGTGGATCACCGAGTGACCGAGTCTGTGAAGGTTTGGAAGTCACCTGAAGACTTAGCACGAGTGATTGGGCGAGGTCTGTGTGATCTTAGCTCAAGGAGAATATGGTGAGGACTGTGTGTCTAGGAGTGTGTGTCCTTAGGTTTAAATACCTAGCTGCTCCAACCAGACGTACGACTGTCACAACAGTTGGAACTAGTATACCAAATCATCGTCTTCACCAAGCTACTGGTTCTATTTCATCAACCCTTTCATTTCCTCATTGATGTGTTGATGTACTTGATCGTTACTGCTTGAAGACTTTGACTAAAGACTTTCTCAATTTTCCCAATCCTAATTCTTCAGTCACTTTGTCTTTAGCCTGCTTATCCTATTCACACACTACCCGCGCTCTGTATATGTTTCATTTCATCTTGATGACTATGGTACTGCTTTGTGATGCATGCACCTAAGTACTTCTTCCGCTGCTTGTAGTTCGTGACTTAGGAACTTCCTCAAGTTGAATTTCCTCAGTGATGAATTTGTAAAAATCTCCTATTCACCCCCTCTAGTCGATATAACGCATTTTCAATTGGTATCAGAGCAAGGTACTCCCTTGTTCTTTGTGATTTTGGTTTAACCATCTGGAGTTTTAGTTATGTCGACTGCAGGGATGATCAAGGTCTCGGCTGGGTGTCCTACCTTTGATGGGACGGACTACCCCTACTGGAAGAATAATATGTGCATGCATCTTGAGGCAATTGACAATGATCGCTGGTACGTTGTGGAAAATGGCGTTCCCTCCATCACTCCTTCTGTGAATGCTACTGATGTAAAGAGATTCAAGCAACTTGACTCTCAAGCAAAGAATATCATATGTGGCCATCTGAGAAAAGGATAGTACGACAGAGTGAGTGCTTTGGAGACAGCAAAGCTTATCTGGGACAGGCTGTACAAAGTTAACGAAGGAGTCTCAACGCAATGTGACTCTCTTCAACTGCTTCAAAAGACTCGGCAATGAAAATGTTCAGCAAACCTTCGATCGCCTCAGTGACATCTCAAATGAGCTTCAAGCACTTGGTGCCAGTGACATCACCGACCATGAGGTGGTGAAGAAATTGCTGAGGTCGCTTGATTCCTCATTCGACATCATGCACACTGAAGGCCAAGGCCGTTTCTGAATCTGAAGGTGAAGATTCGGATAGCAGCCTTGGTGATCCTGAAGAACTGAGCTAGGAGCTAGCAATGCTCGTGAGGAAATTTTAGAAGTTCTCAAGACGTGGTCGCTTTGGAAAATCTTCAAGAGGTGATGACACGAGATCAGATTCCACATCCCGTGACTACAATAAGAGGACTTTCCACAAATGCAAGAAACCCGGTCACTACATTACTGATTGTCCTCAGTGGGAGAAGGAATCAAACAAGAAGAAATACATGTATGATAGTTCTGATGACTCGATGAAGCAGAAGAATTCTTCAAAGTCCTCATCGTCAAAATCTTCAAAGTCTTCATCTCACAAGAAGAGCAGCTCCAAAAAGGCTCAGGCATTCATTGGCAAGGAAATGGACTTTGAAGCTGAATCTGAGGAAAATGAGGAAGAAGTGGGATCTGAGGAGTCAAACTCTAGTGTGGCGAGCCTAGCCCTCACTACTGCTTTCGTCAGCAAGTCCATCTTCAACACTGAGAAAACTAACTTCCCCAACACTGCTGATGACGGCAACGATGACTACACTCCCACCTATTGCTTCATGGCAAAAGGTGCCAAGGCACTCAAATATCCCTCCTCTGAATCAAGTGAGGATGAATCTGATGAAAACCTCAAACCTAGCTATTCCAAACTTGCTAAGATTGCTGTCAAACAACAAAATGCTTTTGAAAAGGTTCAAAATCTGTTAGACAAGAGCGATGACCTGTTGGTTGAGGAAATGGATCGAACTCAAACTTTGACTGAAAATCTTCAGATACTTTAGACTAAGTTTTGAACCTTTTCAAAAGGTGCCAAGGCACTCAGATACTTTAGACTAACTTCCCCAACACTGCTGATGACGGCAACGATGACTACACTCCCACCTATTGCTTCATGGCAAAAGGTGCCAAGGCACTCAAATATCCCTCCTCTGAATCAAGTGAGGATGAATCTGATGAAAACCTCAAACCTAGCTATTCCAAACTTGCTAAGATTGCTGTCAAACAACAAAATGCTTTTGAAAAGGTTCAAAATCTGTTAGACAAAGGCGATGACCTGTTGGTTGAGGAAATGGATCGAACTCAAACTCTGACTGAAAATCTTCAGATACTTTAGACTAAGTTTGATAACCTTTAGAGTCATCATAACACTCTCTTAGCCGACCATGAGAAGATTTCTTATGAATTTCTTCAAAGAAAGCAAGACCTTGAGAAGCTAAGGATGAGTTATGAAGATTTTCAGAAGGAAAATGATTCATTGCTTGCTCAATAGATCAGTTCTGCTCAGGATGAATTCATTCCACCATGTTTGAAATGCATTGAACGTGAATCTGCTAAGTCTTCACCTGAAAGTTCAAATGCTTCTATTGTTGTAAATTCTTCAACTATCTCTGTGGTCACAAATTCCTCATCTGAGGATACCACAAGTATCAATGACAATGCAGGGTTGAAGGAATTGTATGTGACAGGCATGTACAAAAGCCTCAAAGGGCATCAGGCTCTTTGTGATGTGCTTAAAAAGCAGATCCTCAACATGAACCCTAGGAAAGAGGGTATTGCCTTTGAGAGGAAACTCAATTATGATGGGACCTACTGGAAACCTGATCAGTATCCCAAAACCTCATGGGTTGCTGCAAAAGTACCTCCCGTAGATCCATCCACTTTATCTGGCTTTACATGTGAATCTTCATATTCTTATGATGAGTCATTTGACTCCAACTATAAACCGTTCAAAAACCAGAATGGTGAAGTATTTGCTAGATATGTTGGAACTAATTGCAGGAACGGTCCCCCTATGAGGAAAATCTAGGTTCCAAAAGGTGCCTTGAAAGTCTTCAGGTGAATGTCATCATGACACCACCTGTGAAGAATAGGAACTCCAGATCAAAGTCTTCATATGGATCCAAGTCCTCATATGGATCAAATTCCTCAAGTGGATCCAAATCCTCATATGATCATTATCATGCTATGCTTCCGTTTCGCAGGGAAAGTCTAAGTGATATGAATACGAGCATTATTCTTCAAATCATTATGTTCACAAGTCCTCAATTTTTTCCTGCTTATTCATATGCTTACTCTAACCCCTCTTCTGTGAAACGAAGTGGACTGGCTTCTATGCCACCTTTCTCTTATGGAGCTCACAGAATGATGAACTCTTTGCCACCCCTCCAGATGTGGGTGGTGAATAAAAGGAACTAACCTCTTATGCAGGGTCAGGTCTCCAGACGAACTTAAACGTTTGAAAAATTTGCTGGGGACCTGAATATGCTTGATAGGATGCAAGCTAATCATGAAGAAATGAATACTCATTTCTCACATCCTCATACCGCTATATCTATGTACAACTTGATGAAATTCAATCTGATGAATTTGATGTCGTATTCTTCATTGATGAAGTATATGAGTTTGCAAGGTGCACTAATTCATCTGCAGGATGATCAGCCCAAAGCTACTGAGTGGGTCCTCGATAGTGGATGTACAAATCACATGACCAGTAACAAGAACCTATTGATGGACACTGCTTTATCTCCATCGCATCTGAAGCATATCACCTATGCTGACAAAGGCAAAAGCAAGGTATTGGGTCTAGGTAGGGTTGTGATCTCAAAGGATCGACACATGGACAAGGTCATGCTTGTCGAGTCCTTAGGATTCAAACTCATGTCTGTCGCAATGCTTTGTGATCTTCATATGGTTGTCATATTTGGAAAATATCGTTGCGCTGTGATCATGGAATTTAAAAATTACAAAGTCTTCGAAGGCTTTAGGAAAGGAGAGTTGTATATTGTTGATGTCTCTACAGGACCACAGCCTGCCACATGTATACTTGCAAAAGCTTCAGAAGGCGGGTTATGGCATCGATGACTAGGTCATGCTGGCATGAGGAACTTACACACACTCGCAAAGAAGAAGCACGTCATTGGCATCGAGGGTGTCAAATTCCTCAAGGACCATCTATGCGGGGCTTGTGAAGCTGGAAAGATGGCCAAGTCCAAGCATCCATCAAAGACTATCATGACTACCACTCGTCCTTTTGAATTGCTTCACATGGATCTCTTTGGCCCTACTCATTATGCCACATTCACAAACGCAACATCTGTATATGGCTTTGTTATTGTTGATGACTATTCTCGTTACACATGGATGCATATCATCACTTACAAAACTGAAGTGCAGGAAGTCTTCAAACGATTTTCCTTAAGGGCCTCGACGAATTTCGGTGTGAATATCAAGCACATTAGGAGTGACAATGGGACCGAGTTCAAGAATACTGGTCTTGATGACTATCTTGATGAACTTGGTATTACCCACGAGTTATCTGCCCCTTATACTCCTTAGCAGAATGTCGTTGTGGAGTGCAAGAACATGACTCTTATTGAGATGGCTCGCACTATGCTTGATGAATACAAGAAGCCTCCTCGCTTCTGGCCCGAGGCTATTGATACTGCGTGCCACATCGTCAACAGGGTATATATTCACAAATTCTTCAAAAATACCTCATATGAGCTCCTCACTGATAAGAAACCCAATGTGAGTTACTTCAAAGTCTTTGGTGCTAAATGTTGGATTAGAGATCCTCATCACAATTCTAAATTTGCACCGAAAGCACATGAAGGTTTTATGCTTGGTTACGGAAAAGACTCGCACACCTACAGAGTCTTCAACACCTTTCATCACAAGGTTGTTGAAACTGTAGATGTCCGGTTCGATGAAACTAGCGGCTTGCAAAGTGAGCACCTACCTCTTGTGCTTGATGAAATGTCACCTGAGGAATCCATCAAGTTCAAGGCTACCGAGGATGTCATATCCACTGAAGAATTTGCCGAAGAAGTCATTCCTGAACGTGAAGAAAATCATGCTAGTGCACCTAAGGATAATGGCTCTGAAGAAAATGCCAAGCCCACTCAACATCTTCAACTTGCTCATCCTCGCATTGCAAATGAAGTGCAGATCGAGAAAATCATCGACGACATCAACGCACCAGTGACGAATTTGCCTATATGTTGAGTGAGGAATATCAAATCTCTATGATGGGAGAACTGAAATTCTTCTTAGGTCTTCAAATTCGTCAACAACACAACGACATCTTCATATCTCAAGATAAATACCTCAAGGATGTGTTGAGGAAATTCGGCATACAAGATTGCAAAGGTGTGAAAATCCCTGTGCCCACAAATGGCCATCTATGCACTGATGAAAATGGTATAGACTTCGATCAAAAGGTATACCACTCCATGATTGGCTCTTTATTGTATCTATGTGCATCTAGGCCATATATTATGCTTAGTGTTTGCATGTGTGCCCGTTTTCAAGCTACACCGAAGAAATCACACCATAAGGCTGTGAAACATATTCTTTGATATCTAGCTCACACTCCAACACTTGGATTATGGTATCCCAAGGGCTCGGCTTTTGATCTCATTGGATATTCTGACTCTGACTATGCTGGTGATCGTGTGGATCGCAAGCCAACATCTGGCACATGCCATTTCCTTGGACGATCCTTAGTATGTTTGTCCTTGAAGAAGCAGAACTGCGTATCACTCTCTACTGCTGAAGCTGAGTACATTGCTACTGATTCTTGCTGTGCTCAATTGCTATGGATGAAGCAAACTCTCAAGGACTATGGCAGCAACATGAAGAATGTGCCTCTCTACTGCGATAATGAGAGTGCCATCAAGATTGCTCATAACCCAGTTCAGCACTCGAAGACAAAGCACATCCAGATTCATCATCATTTTCTTCGTGATCATGTGTTGAAGGGCGACATCTCCATCGAGCACATGAAGACCGAAGAATAGCTAGCGGATATCTTCACAAAGCCCTTGGGTGAGAAGAGATTTAGCAAGTTACAGTGTGAGCTAAATATCTTATAATCTTCGAATGTCCTTTGAAAAGGACACACATCCTAATACTTATGCAAAATTTATGACTTAGATGTGCAACACACGAAGTACCGTTTTTCTTCAATCAATGAAGACCAACCCTCTAAGTGTGAAGAAATGAACGAAGAATTTGATTCTCAAAGCCCTACGACAATTGTACGCGGCGCCTAAAATCATTATTCTTATACGGTGGGTCACGCCACCAACAAAGGTTGAAAATCTTCAATTTGAGTTTTTCTTTAAATCTTTCAATTTCCTCAAAATGATTAATTTCTGCAACTTTGCCATAGTCTTCACCCTTTCTGACTGTGTTCTTCATTTGGGACACCTAGGAGCCCAGGCACCTTGCCTAGATGCCGTTAGATCTGTTATTGGGTATGACACATTAAGAAATAGGTGTACATTTTATGCGTTTTATTTCCATCGGTAAGAAAATTAGTTTTCATATGTCTATTGGTAATTCATACCCCATACGAACTTTCCAAACATAGTTGATGCATGCGAATTTAATACTTGCTAAGAAATTTGCATGGCGTGGCATGTGCATTAGTGGTCCATCGTTTTTGAAAAAACAAACTAAAATGATCCGTGGTTTTGGAAAGGGTATAACATGGAAAGGGTATTGCCTTCCAAAAATGGGGCTGTCATCAATGGTCAATCGATTTTGGCAAAATTAAACAGAAATGATTTCCTGCCGGATACCTTCCAAAATTTTTATGGGCGTGTGTATTATGGAAATGGTATAACTATGCAATGAAATACCTACCAAAGATGCATCCATAATTAATGTACATTTCTTGAAATAATGAAACCAAAATGATTCCCGCACCCACTGTCATGTATGGTAGCTGATAGGTAAAATATAAAGGATGATTACGAATAATTGCAAAAATCAGTACTTGTTGAGTTTCACCCATTTTACTAGTCTAGGTCATGTAGGTATATGTACATATAATTAGAAATAATTCGAAAGTAAGACTATCAAACTAGTTGGGTATGGCGTAATACTTTATAAACAGATTTTGCTTTGCTAAAGTTTCTAAAATTTCTTTTCCGTTGCCTTATCGTCCAGAAGGTTTAATCACATATTTATTTTTTTGATATCAACAAACATTGGGTATTGACAAACATGAGCAAGGTATGACAACCGAGATAACAACGGACAACAGGATGATACTCAGTCAGAACACACGTTTGCCCTGCTACTTGGGTATTAAACTCATTAAACAGTTGGCAGAGAGCAGGATAGTAGAAAAACACGGCCATTGCTTAATGTTATGCAAAAAACAAAATGAATGCAAAATCATAAATATCTTGGCACTGTTATTATTAAGGACGAACAACACATGCTTCAATAAGATGAAGGGAATTTTGGAAGAAAAGTATTACACTTGTACTGAAACGTATCAGGTATGTAAAGGAGGATCGCCACATGTGGAAGTGTTATGGCCAGGAAGCTGGCACTTCTTGCAGACTTTATTAATCTTTGACCTTGTCAAATTCTCTGGGTTTTGAGGACAACCAGTTCTGTAGTGTCCTTTCTCATTGCAGAATGAACATGTCCATTTTCTACGTACACCACCTTCGGCAGCAGATTTGAGCCTTGCCGTCCTCGGGCGTCCTCGCTTCTTGCGTCGGTTAGGTGGAAGCACATCGTCATGCAGTTGAGCTTCCAAGATGTCCTCGTCTTTCATTTCATTGGCGCACTCATCATCTGATTCTGCAGATAAATGTGTAGACGTTATGTGGACTTGAGGTATAGACGTAGCATCTTCTTGGGTTGGCATCAAACGGATCTCCTGTAAAGCTTCAGTAATTTTCCTCATTGCAACATGGTACGCATCAACTAATGCATCACCTTTGGACGATAGGTCCATGCAAGCTTCGAATAACAGGGTATGCCGGTGAGTCCTCGAAGCAACACCATCCGCATCGAAGCTGCTTTTATGTCCTTCTCGGGCATTGCTCGTCCATCTTTTCTTGATGTATTTGTCTGGAAGAGTCTTTCACCCAATATGCATCATAACCTGAAACAAAAATAAATAATATAATTTGTCTCTAATTTCCTTGGAAAAAGAAGACTAGTACTAAAAGGGTCCATTGTTCATACCCTGATTATGTGTGAGCATAATATGCCCATGTGTTCAAATAACCTACAAATACATCTATATTCCTCTTCATCTTTATTTACATGAACTAGAAACTCCAACTTACTCCAGTTTTCCCTCGTATCACATTCCATGTGAACATTTATGTATGTGCCATCTTCTATGATTTCTTGGACAAAGTAAGACGCACTCATGTATACCTGGTCGCTGAACTTCGCAAACATGGTGTCTGTGTAAACTTTAGCAGCTTTCCTCTCTATTGGCGAACCACATCTTGGCTGCCTTGCATCCTGTGAATATGAGAAGTGGCAACGGCATCAGGTATGGTAATGAATCACATTTAGAAAATGGGAAAAGGTATATTTGTATTATATTATAAATGTACCTTCGAAGTGTCGAACTCAAGTTTGTCCTCAGCCGCAATCCTATCCGCAATAAATTTATCGTATTGTTTAACAAAGTTATGCATGGTTGATGATGGTGAAACGTAGGCTTTGAGCACATGATTCATGCACTCGTTGCATTGCGTAGTCATCATCTTTGCGAAGAAAAAATCTTTGAAGTATGGTGGTGCCCAACGATCACGTTTATCCCACACATCTTGTAGCCAGGTGTTGCTATGGAGATCATATTCTGCAATAAGTGAATTCCAAGCACCTTCAAACTCATCTATGGTCCTTGTATGATTAAGAACTCTATGGAACTTGTCTTTGAAATCAGATGTCTTGCTATAAAGATTAGGACCAATATGTTCTTTGGCATGGTAAAAACGTGCCATTTACACCACCTATGGATTGTGTTAGGGAGTACTGTCAGGACCCCGATCCTAAGTCACACCGATCTAGCATGTAACACTTCATATCACTTTGCGGCCTCACACATGGTATTCCCATGGGTGCCACCTTACCTGGCCCGGGACCGTTTGCGTCTTTTGGCTCACGTATATGATAATGCCGCAAGCATCCACATGACAAAGAACCCATGCCGACATGGCTAGTCGTGAACCCAAAGCGGCACCAACCTATGGGGATAGACATACATGAATCACATCGAGCATGACGGTCAGCAGCGTGTGAATCCGGGCTGTAGCACTAGACTAACAGGACTCCGGGAACCCGAGCTGTAGCAGGCTAGGCAGGACTCCGGATGTCACAGCGTGACATTTCCCCGAAGGGACAGACACAGGAACAAAGTGAAACACATGCCGGCCAGTCAAGTGTCCTGAGTAGTAGTGCTGGGCTAGCAGGACTCCGGTGAACCGGGCTGTAGCGAACTACTATGGCTCATGGAAGCACTAGACTACATTTCCCCATAAGAGAGGCTGCCAAGGAGAAACAACTAGATTGTCAGATCCCACACATACCAAGCATTTCAATCATACACACAATATGCTCGATATGTGTAAATACAACATGGCATCACAACATAACTCTACGACTCAAGTATTTATTCATTAGGCTCCGAGGAGCGAGATATTACAAACATGGGTCTCATGACCCAACAATCATAGCATACAAATCAAAGCACATGCAGAAGCTTAACATGTCTGAGTACAGACATCTACAAATGAAAAAGGCTAAGAAGCCTAACTATCTACCAGATCCTGCCGAGGGCACAAGATCGTAGCTGAGGTATCAAGCTAAACGTCGAAGTCCACGCGAAACTACTAGCGAGACTGAAGTCTCTCTACAAAACATAAATTAAGCAAACGTGAGTACAAAAGTACTCAGCAAGACTTACATCAGAACTAACTACATATGCATCAGTATCAACAAAGGGTAGTGGAGTTTAACTGCAGCAAGCCAACTTTGACTCAGTGGCTAACCTGAACTACGACTGCAAGCAACTCTTTTGAGGTGGCGCACACGAGTCCACATATTCACCATATCAATACACCACTATGGATCTGCTCCCGTCTTCCTACGAGAACGCCATCCATAGCACTCACGCTTATCTTGCGAGTTTTAGAGTATCCACTTCAAGTTATCTATGAACTATATAGGCAACCAAGCAGTCCTTTACCGTGGACGCGGCTATTCGAATAGATGATGTTAACCCTGCAGGGGTGTACTTCTTCATACACGCTCTCACCACTTACCGTCGTTTACACGACATGTACTCGGCAACCTTCAAGCGGAAGCCCAATGAGGGTGTCGGTCACGGCCTACCTAACACTCAAGTCTCTAGTCCAGGTTTATCGCCTATCTGGGTTCCATCCGCAGGGAGTCCGGCTGAGGTTTCCACATACGGCCCCGAACGATATGTACAGGGTTCTGAGACACCAAACGGGCGCCCGGTATACCCGGCCACGGTGTATCTACTGCATCATAGCCCACCCCTATGGTCAGCGCTACGCACGGCCGCCAACACATATCCTATAAACACCAGAAACTAGTTGCAACTCCTGGACAGAGGACTAGGGTGGTTAAGAAGCCGAGAGGGTCAATTAAGGATCCCAATGCATGGTAGTAACTGATTCTTAAATCACACATATAAATCTCGGTGCTTAAGGACGGTTCCAATGAAACAACCCACCATGTACTCCTACATGGCCTCTCATCGACACCTTTACCAAATCGTGTTCAACACACTTAGCTCACACACAGTAGGACATGTTCACAACTTTCCAATTCATCCCCGATGAATCAGACCTGACACAACTCTAAGCAATAGCAGGCATGACAAACAAGCATGAATGAGTAGGCACATCAGGGCTCAAACAACTCCTACTCATGCTAGTGGGTTTCATCTATTTACTGTGGCAATGACAGGTCATGCAGAGGATAAGGGGTTCAACTACCGCAACAAGTAACAGATGAATCTTTGTTTTCCTAATGCAGTAAAAGAGAGCAGGAGCGGGAGAGTGGGATTGTATCGGAATGAACAAGGGGGTTGTGCTTGCCTGGCACTTCTGAAGATAATATAGTTCTTCATCGGTGTCATCGATCACGTCGTCGGAAACATCATCGTCTGAGAGGGGACGGTTACCGGCAAACAGAGAAGGACACAATCAATGCAATGCAACAATATGATGCATGAATGTGACATGGCAATATGCCGTTGATTGGCCTAATGCAACTAGCAACAAGTTAAATGGAGTTGGTTTGAACACTAGGTTCAAATTCAAACTCCATATGTGCTTTCTTAAATGCCATTTAATTAGTTTGTCCTAAACAGCAATATTAACTTGCTCAAATATGCATGAAAATGCCATAAACAGATTCCTTGAATTTTTCTAATAATTTTTCACATATAACTTATTTCATTTGGAGTTATGGTTGAATTTCTATGATTTTTAGAAGTTTATACTATTTTCTGGAATTTTCTGAAAAAGAATAAATCCAAAAAATAATTAACTGCATCAGCACTGTGTCACTATGATGTCAGCGGTCAACGGGGCCGACCAGAGTCAAATTTGACGCATGGGACCCATCGATCAGTGACAGAGGGGCTAATTTCGTGTTGACTCGCGCTTTGACTCGCTGCGGGGCCCACTTTCAGCGTCTGAGGGCGGTTTAGCTGGTGGGGATTAGCGCTAATGATCGCGCCATGTCGGCTCTCGCCGGAGTTCCGCCGGCGACGACCAAACCCGACAACGCAGACGTTGCGGGAAGGCGCTACAGGAGACGGTTTCCGACGCAGTTTGCGGCTACAGGTAGCTGGGGGTGCGGCGCATCCAGAGGTGGCAGCGGCTGGAGCAGGGGTGGCCGGAGATTGCCGGAACGGAGCTCGCGGCGATGGCCGGAGTTCGGGCGCCGATGAAAATGACGACATCGTGCACGGGAGGGTCAACGGGTAGCACCTAAGGTTTCTACGGGCTCTCACAAAGCTAACGTGCATAAGAACGGGACTGATTGACCACCGGAGCCTCGTCGGCGTGCTTCGGTCATCAAGGGGGCGACGGCTGCGGCGATCAAATGGAGCGGGGAAGAGGGGGAAACGATGGCGGAGCTCACAATGATCACGAAGAGGGGCTCGGCTTGCTCGGGGACGGCTTGGCGACGGCGAATCCGTCGATGGAGTCCGGCGGCCGTGCTCGGGGAAGACGACTCGTGGCGGTGATGTGGGGCTCCCGCGGTGGCGTGGCTCGGGGTGGAAGAAAGAGGGGGTCGAGGCGGAGCCTCTTGGCGCGTCGGCAAGGCGATGTATGGCCGGTGGGCGCGTTGGCGGCGACGACGACGATGAGCATGCTCGGGTGCGTGGAAGGGAGAGAGCAGAGGAGGGGGGAGGAGCACGAGGGGGAGGCCGAGAGGGTTCCACGAGTTGCATGGCGTGCGTAGGGCGTCGGGGAGCTAGCAGAGAGGCAGGAGGTGGCCGAGCGCGTGCTCGCGCGCTGCGGGCACAAGCCTCGCGTCCTTCTGGCGAGAGGAGGGAGATGACTGGCAAGGGGGGCTAGTGGGCTGGGCTGCTTCGGCTGGGCCAAGTGGCTACACTGGTATGGCCAGGTAATTCTCTCTCTCTCTCTCTTTTTCTTCTGTTTTGCATTTTCTGTAATTTGTTTTGATTTAGTTTTAGACACTAAATAATTTTTGTTGCTTCTGATAATTCTTGTAGGGACTAGTTGGATTATTCCAAAGCCCTTCACCAAAGATCAGAATTATTGGACATATATTAATTAATTAATAAATATATATCCAATGCAAATAGTTATTGATTTAATTCAAAGGCCCAAAATAAATATCTCTGAGATTCCAAAAATATTGTTTTAAGTTTTACCTCTTGCCAATATTTTCAGAGACTAAGAGGAACATTTTCTTGGACTTCTTTGAAAAGATTTTAATGTTGATTATTTTTGAAGTGATTTATGAGGGTTTCAACTAACCTCAATTCAACTTTCAGAATTTAGACATGATGCATGCTGCTCACTCAGGTAATTAGCTACAAGCAAAATCTAGGGCTGTGACAAGTACAACTTTGATGGCAAGTTCCATGACCCTGTTCTGGTCTGTATTATTCGAGAAAAGTACTAAACAACCACTTGAAGGCATCCTCTGATTCTTCTATAACCAGTGGCAACCAAAGATGATAGTTTGGAAGTGATTGTTTACACCCACAAAAGGAGCAAATGGCATACCATATATATTTGTTTGGTAGGTAGTATCAAATGTAACCACGTCACCAAAGTGCTTATAACTAAGCCTAGACCAAGCATGCGACCAAAAAACATTTTTTTATCTTGCCATCCTTTCCAACATCGACAACATAAAAGAAATCTTTGCTTGATTTTTGCATTTCTACAAATAGCCGTAATGTCTTCTTGATGTCATCTGTATTTTCTTCAATTCGGATTGATTGTTTAACACTTTGAAAATACGTCCTAGTGAAAGGCAGCATCGATGCTCCTCCGGCAATCCCGACTATATATCCATACATTTGAGTTGTGGTGCTGTTGTTTTCCATCATATCTTTCATAATGTGTTTGGTGCCCTCACCGATTTTGTTGTGTGACTTCCAATTACGGGTCATACCTGTGCTGGTTGTAAGGGGGTAATTGTGTTCTTGCCGGAGTTCTGTGATGATCCACTTATGTTCTTCATGTATGTGTATGCGCATCATGGCACGACAACCTCTCTTCACAGATTTTTGAACCCCCTTAGATGGTTTACCCTGGGAAAGGAATGACAAGACAGTAGAAAAATTGAATGATCCCACAATCATGAATTAACTTAGTTTGAGTAATATACGATAAGTAGTACATACCTCGCATGAGCATACAAATTCGATGTAAGTAGTGTCACCAGCAACATTTTGGACTTGTTTACGAATTATTATACCAAACCCTTTTCTCAACACATACATGTTATAAAACTGGAAGGCATCTGTGTCTTCATGGAATACCTGGCCTAAAAAAGGATCCATAATCGTTGCATCGCAATATTCTGGTGGAATAGTAATCAGCGCAGTTCCAAAGTCATTAGTAATTGTAAAATATAGAATGAGTCAATACTCAATACAAGTTTCTAGAATAAAAATGACTAATGTGTCCATTACGTAGGGAAGACGAGTATAGTAGTATCAGAAATCACCTGGCACTGGTAGTCCGGCCTTGATCAGAACAATCCAGTGAAGAACATCCTTCCGTTCCACCAGTGACATCTCCTTCAGAAGGAGTGGTCATTAGGTTGCGCTTCAGTCTATGGTGTTTTGTTGTGAAATGGTGTGTCTGGGAAGGAGGGGTTCTCCTTTTAAGTACCCATACATGAGATAGGAAACTCCACTAGCCATGATCAGTAACTGATTCGGGTTATTAACTCATAGTTATTGGTGTGATTCTCCATTGCCTAATTACTAGGAATTAGCGATTTGTTGCATTCACTAGTAGTGGTACTGCGTACAAGGCAGTGCACAAGCACTAGCTGAGCTTCCATTTTTATGAAAGATTTGAGATTGCTTCTTAATTGCAAGACACCTAGTTAAAGAATCGTTGCTGATTCTATATTAAAAATTGATGTGTGCTATGATACTTTGCTTGGCATTTTTTGTTAAGAGTTGAACTGAGTACTGTGAGCACTATAGAAGGTGTGGATATTGGTTATATGCATTGACAATTAATGTACGATGGCAGTGTGAGTACTCGTTCTTTATATTTCAAAGAAACATGGTGTGGATATTGGTTATTTGCAATAACAATCAATGCATATTTCTTTTAAATAAACTCGGACATCTCGGGGTTTATGAGCCGACGTTGGTAGGGATACTCAAGAAGAATAATGTAAAACAGTAGTCAGTATGGCGGTCGCCGCTTTCATGGATCCTTCAACCCCACACCAGATCAGTTTCTACCCTTTGAGCCCGCCATGATCTATGTGGCGCCATTTAGCTATGACATGCTATGGACGTCTGGGTATTAGAGGAGAAGGTTTAGTGTATGTATGAAACTGAAGGTAATATTCGTTTTTGATCTCATTGGAGTATGGGGGACCCAAATGAGCTGAAGTATAAATCATGAACAAAGTAAAAAATTGTAGTCTAATTTGTAAGAAGCTTCGTGTATGATTTTTAACCGTCGGCGCTAAAAAGTACAATACCACGACACGTCCGTGGGAATATGGACCGACAACATGATACCCAAGGGAACGTATGAAGAGATTTAGCATAAAATGAAGCAAACAATGGTATTTATTACATAGAATATTCAATACTTTGTCCCAAATGACACCAAGTTTGATATAATCATGTAAAATTATGAAATAAAGGTAATAAGATAGTCTTCATTTCTTCACGATGACTCCATCTTCGTATTGCCTCACAAGTTGTTTGACAAAATCTGGAAGTGACGCTACATTATCTCTGATGGTAAGAATGTCCATTAGAATGTTGAACCTAACCTTATCAATGCAAGCCTGTGTTCACAATAGGAAGTAAGTATGCAACACGAGGATGAGAGTTTTTTTTAATGAAAATGTTGTAAGGAAAGTTATGGATGGCTTACTGAATTGAGCTCTTTGGCGACCTCTGTCCCACTCCAATTCTTCATGAACTCCAAAGTATAAACACCACTCTCAACTCTGCATAATTAGATATAACCAGTATATAATTAAAACAGTAAAATCTTGAATTATCATGAGACGTATGGTTAGGCAGAAGAAATTCTTACTCAAATCGGTGTGTAGGCACAACAGGTTCCTTATAAGCCCATGTAGTCACATCTTCTTTCCAGTCACTAAAGAATAGTGTCAAGCATTGTTGCATAGCAGAAGCCAACATAGGTACAATCCAAGTATGTCTACTATACTGCCTAACATCCTTGTTCTTTTCAGACTTACTAGAGTCAAGGATGTAAATAACTTTGTTATGCAAGTTGAATGTATAACAGGACCAGTGTTTAATATCACATGGGAAAACATGAATCTGCAGTGAGCATATACCCGGCCGTTAGACAA
Source organism: Triticum dicoccoides (assembly GCF_002162155.2). Taxonomy (NCBI): domain Eukaryota; kingdom Viridiplantae; phylum Streptophyta; class Magnoliopsida; order Poales; family Poaceae; genus Triticum; species Triticum dicoccoides. Next base: position 144,379,409 of record NC_041384.1, read on the forward strand.
AGCAGAATAATGTAGATTAGCAAAATTTGTACTTGTATCTGAATAACACTTACATTTTCACACTTGGAGACGTTGTACTTGAGGTGCGGACCAATGAACTATCATCGAAATAATTCCGGGTTCCAACAATCTCCACCAGCAATTGCATGAATCTGCAAAACTCTTCCGTAAATAAAAGTTTGGATAAAAAATCAAATATGCAGAGTAGGATAACGAGATAACTAACCCCAAAATCAGGCTCAATAAAGTGGCACTTTCCATAAGCGCCAGTTTCCCCATACATCTCAAAATCCAGTTGAATGAGCCTTCCAGTGTAAAGACTCATAGTTGGATACTCAACTCTGTCATTGCCTTCAATGAAATTACGGATCTCTGTTCCTGTTAGTTTGATCGCGGTTGGCTTGACATGAGCTACCCAGGTAGAGCTAGATGTTGGAAATATGCCCTAGAGGTAATAATAAAATGGTTATTATTATATTTCTTTGTTCATGATAATTGTCTATTGTTCATGCTATAATTGTGTTATCCGGAAATCGTAATACATGTGTGAATACATAGACCACAACACGTCCCTAGTGAGCCTCTAGTTGACTAGCTCGTTGATCAACAGATAGTCATGGTTTCCTGACTATGGACATTGGATGTCATTGATAACAGGATCACATCATTAGGAGAATGATGTGATGGACAAGACCCAATCCTAAGCATAGCTCAAAGATCGTGTAGTTTGTTTGCTGTAGCTTCTCTGGATGTCAAGTATCATTTCCTTAGACCATGAGATTGTGCAACTCCCGGATACCGTAGGAGTTCTTTGGGTGTGCCAAACGTCACAACGTAACTGGGTGACTATAAAGGTACACTACAGGTATCTCCGAAAGTATCTGTTGGGTTGGCACGAATCGAGACTGGGATTTGTCACTCCGTATGACGGAGAGGTATCTCTGGGCCCACTCGGTAATGCATCATCATAATGAGCTCAATGTGACCAAGTGGTTGATCACGGGATCATGCATTATGGTACAAGTAAAGTGACTTGCCGGTAACGAGATTGAACGAGGTATTGGGATACCGACGATTGAGTCTCGGGCAAGTAACGTACCGATTGACACAGGGAATTGTATACGGATTGAGTGAATCCTCGACATCGTGGTTCATCCGATGATATCATCGTGGAGCATGTGGGAGCCAACATGGGTATCCAGATCCCGCTGTTAGTTATTGACCGGAGAGGCTTCTCGGTCATGTCTGCATGTCTCCCGAACCCGTAGGGTCTACACACTTAAGGTTCAGTGATGCTAGGGTTGTAGAGATATTAACATACGGTAACTCGAAAGTTGTTCGGAGTCCCGGATGAGATCCCGGACATCACGAGGAGTTCTGGAATGGTTCGGATGTGAAGATTTATATATGGGAAGTCAAGTTTCGGCCATCGGGAAAGTTTCGGGGGTAATCGGTATTGTACCGGGACCACCGGAAGGGTCCCGGGGGTCCACCGGGTGGGGCCACCTATCCCGGAGTGCCCCATGGGATGAAGTGGGAGGGGAACTAGCACCTAGTGGGCTGGTGCGCCCCCCTTGGGTCTCCCCCTGTGCCTAGGGTTGGAAACCCTAGGGGCGGGGGGCGCCACCCTTGCCTTGGGGGGCAAGGCACCCCCTTGGCTGCCGCCCCCCTAGGAGATTGGATCTCCTAGGGCCGGCGCCCCTCTAGGCACCCTATAT